>NC_066247.1:14100921-14397585 GCF_024542735.1 Bombus huntii | reverse complement strand
CTATTTTTGCCTAAAATTTTCGAAATCTTCGCGATTTGCGAGATATTTTGATTGTTTCGACGCTTAAATGGTGTGCATTACATTAGCACTGTGAAATGGAGTTCAACGAGTGCTTTAACGTCGAAATATCTCCAACGGGAAGGAAATGACGGCTATTTTTCGCTAAAATTTTCGAAATCTTCGCGATTTGCGAGATATTTTGATTGTTTCGACGCTTAACGGTTATGCATTGCATTAGCACTGTGAAATGGAGTTCAACGAGTGCTTGAACGTCGTAATATCTCCAGCGGGAAGGAAATGACGGCTATTTTCGTCAAAATTTCCGAAATCTTCGCGATTTGCGAGATATTTTGATTGTTTCGACACTTAAATGGTTGTGCATTGCATTAGCACCGTGAAATGGAGTTCAACGAGTGCTTAAACGTCGAAATATCTCCAACGGGAAGGAAATGACGGCTATTTTTCGTCAAATTTACGAAATCTTCGCGATTTGCGAGATATTTTGAATGTTTCGACGCTTAAATGGTTGTGCATTGCATTAGCACTGTGAAATGGAGTTCAAGGAGTGCTTAAACGTCGAAATATCTCAAACGGGAAGGAAATGACGGCTATTTTTCGTCAAAATCGCGATTTGCGAGATATTTTGATTGTTTCGACGCTTAAATGGTTGTTCATTGCATTAGCACCGTGAAATGGAGTTCAACGAGTGCTTAAACGCCGATATATCTCCAACGGGAAGGAAATGACGGCTATTTTTCGTCAAAATCGCGATTTGCGAGATATTTTGATTGTTTCGACGCTTAAACGGTTGTGCATTGCATTAGCACTGTGAAAGGAGTTCAACGAGTGCTTGAACTTCGAAATATCTCCAACGGGAAGGAAATGACGGCTATTTTTCTTCAAAATTTACGAAATCTTCGCGATTTGCGAGATATTTTGGTTGTTTCGACGCTTAAATGGTTGTGCATTGCATTAGCACTGTGAAATGGAGTTCAACGAGTGCTTAAACGTCGAAATATCTCCAACGGGAAGGAAATGACGGCTATTTTTCGTCAAAATCGCGATTTGCGAGATATGTTGATTGTTTCGACGCTTAAACGGTTGTGCATTGCATTAGCACTGTGAAATGGAGTTTCAACGAGTGCTTAAACATCGAAATATCTCCAACGGGAAGAAATGACGGCTATTTTTCGTCAGAATTTACGAAATCTTCGCGATTTGCGAGATGTTTTGACTGTTTCGACGCTTAAATGGTTGTGCATTGCATTAGCACTGTGAAATGGAGTTCAACGAGTGCTTAAAACGTCGAAATATCTCCAACGGGAAGGAAATGACGGCTATTTTTCGCTAAAATTTTCGAAATCTTCGCGATTTGCGAGATATTTTGATTGTTTCGACGCTTAAACGGTTGTGCATTGCGTTAGCACTGTGAAATGGAGTTCAACGAGTGCTTAAACGTCGAAATATCTCAACGGGAAGGAAATGACGCTATTTTTCGCTAAAATTTTCGAAATCTTCGCGATTTGCGGATATTTTGATTGTTTCGACGCTTAAACGGTATGCATTGCATTAGCACTGTGAAATGGAGTTCAACGAGTGCTTGAACGTCGAAATATCTCCAGCGGGAAGGAAATGACGGCTATTTTTCGTCAAATTTCCGAAATCTTCGCGATTTGCGAGATATTTTGATTGTTTCGAAACTTAAATGGTTGTGCATTGCATTAGCACCGTGAAATGGAGTTCAACGAGTGCTTAAACGTCGATATATCTCCGACGGGAAGGAAATGACGGCTATTTTTCGTCAAAATCGCGATTTGCGAGATATTTTGATTGTTTCGACGCTTAAACGGTTGTGCATTGCATTAGCACTGTGAAATGGAGTTCAACGAGTGCTTAAACGTCGAAATATCTCCAGCGGGAAGGAAATGACGCCTATTTTTCGTCAGAATTACGAAATCTTCGCGATTTGCGAGATATTTTGATTGTTTCGTCGCTTAAAACGGTTGTGCATTGCATTAGCACTGTGAAATGGAGTTCAACGAGTGCTTGAACGTCCGAAATATCTCCAACGGGAAGGAAATGACGGCTATTTTTCGTCAAAATTTACGAGATCTTCGCGATTTGCGAGATATTTTGATTGTTTCGACGCTTAAATGGTTGTGCATTGCATTAGCACTGTGAAATGGAGTTCAACGAGTGCTTAAACGTCCGAAATATCTCCAACGGGAAGGAAATGACGGCTATTTTTCGCTAAAATTTTCGAAATCTTCGCGATTTGCGAGATATTTTGATTGTTTCGACGCTTAAATGGGTTGTGCATTACATTAGCACTGTGAAATGGAGTTCAACGAGTGCTTAAACGTCGAAATATCTCCAGCGGGAAGGAAATGACGGCTATTTTTCGTCAAAATTTCCGAAATCTTCGCGATTTGCGAGATATTTTGATTGTTTCGACACTTAAATGTTGTGCATTGCCATTAGCACACCGTGAAATGGAGTTCAACGAGTGCTTGAACGTCGAAATATCTCCAACGGGAAGGAAATGACGGCTATTTTTCGTCAAAATTTACGAAATCTTCGCGATTTGCGAGATATTTTGAATGTTTCGACGCTTTAAATGGTTGTGCATTGCATTAGCACTGTGAAATGGAGTTCAAGGAGTGCTTAAACGTCGAAATATCTCAACGGGAAGGAAATGACGGCTATTTTTCGTCAAAATCGCGATTTGCGAGATATTTTGATTGTTTCGACGCTTAAACGGTTGTGCATTGCATTAGCACTGTGAAATGGAGTTCAACGAGTGCTTGAACGTCGTAATATCTCCAGCGGAAGGAAATGACGGCTATTTTTCGTCAAAATTTCCGAAATCTTCGCGATTTGCGAGATATTTTGATTGTTTCGACACTTAAATGGTTGTGCATTGCATTAGCACCGTGAAATGCGAGTTCAACGAGTGCTTAAACGTCGAATATCTCCAACGGGAAGGAAATGACGGCTATTTTTCGTCAAAATTTACGAAATCTTCGCGATTTGCGAGATATTTTGAATGTTTCGACGCTTAAATGGTTGTGCATTGCATTAGCACTGTGAAATGGAGTTCAAGGAGTGCTTAAACGTCGAAAATATCTCAAACGGGAAGGAAATGACGGCTATTTTCGTCAAAATCGCGATTTGCGAGATATTTTGATTGTTTCGACGCTTAAATGGTTGTTCATTGCATTAGCACCGTGAAATGGAGTTCAACGAGTGCTTAAACGCCGATATATCTCCAACGGGAAGGAATGACGGCTATTTTTCGTCAAAAATCGCGATTTGCGAGATATTTTGATTGTTTCGACGCTTAAACGGTTGTGCATTGCATTAGCACTGTGAAATGGAGTTCAACGAGTGCTTGAACGTCGAAATATCTCCAACGGGAAGGAAATGACGGCTATTTTTCTTCAAAATTTACGAAATCTTCGCGATTTGCGAGATATTTTGGTTGTTTCGACGCTTAAATGGTTGTGCATTGCATTAGCACTGTGAAATGGAGTTCAACGAGTGCTTAAACGTCGAAATATCTCCAACGGGAAGGAAATGACGGCTATTTTTCGTCAAAATCGCGATTTGCGAGATATGTTGATTGTTTCGACGCTTAAACGGTTGTGCATTGCATTAGCACTGTGAAATGGAGTTCAACGAGTGCTTAAACATCGAAATATCTCCAACGGGAAGGAAATGACGGCTATTTTTCGTCAGAATTTACGAAATCTTCGCGATTTGCGAGATGTTTTGACTGTTTCGACGCTTAAATGGTTGTGCATTGCATTAGCACTGTGAAATGGAGTTCAACGAGTGCTTAAACGTCGAAATATCTTCCAACGGGAAGGAAATGACGGCTATTTTTCGTCAAAATCGCGATTTGCGAGATATGTTGATTGTTTCGACGCTTAAACGGTTGTGCATTGCGTTAGCACTGTGAAATGGAGTTCAACGAGTGCTTAAACGTCGAAAATATCTCCAACGGGAAGGAAATGACGGCTAATTTTTCGCTAAAATTTTCGAAATCTTCGCGATTTGCGAGATATTTTGATTGTTTCGACGCTTAAACGGTTATGCATTGCATTAGCACTGTGAATGGAGTTCAACGAGTGCTTGAAGCTCGAAATATCTCCAGCGGGAAGGAAATGACGGCTATTTTTCGTCAAAATTTCCGAAATCTTCGCGATTTGCGAGATATTTTGATTGTTTCGAAACTTAAATGGGTTGTGCATTGCATTAGCACCGGTGAAATGGAGTTCAACGAGTGCTTAAACGTCGATATATCTCCGACGGAAGGAAATGACGGCTATTTTTCGTCAAAATCGCGATTTGCGAGATATTTTGATTGTTTCGACGCGTAAACGGTTGTGCATTGCATTAGCACTGTGAAATGGAGTTCAACGAGTGCTTAAACGTCGAAATATCTCCAGCGGGAAGGAAATGACGCCTATTTTATCGTCAGAATTTAAGAAATCTTCGCGATTTGCGAGATATTTTGATTGTTTCGTCGCTTAAAACGGTTGTGCATTGCATTAGCACTGTGAAATGGAGTTCAACGAGTGCTTGAACGTCGAAATATCTCCAACGGGAAGGAAATGACGGCTATTTTTCGTCAAAATTTACGAGATCTTCGCGATTTGCGAGATATTTTGATTGTTTCGACGCTTAAATGGTTGTGCATTGCATTAGCACTGTGAAATGGAGTTCAACGAGTGCTTAAACGTCGAAATATCTCCAACGGGAAGGAAATGACGGCTATTTTTCGCTAAAATTTTCGAAATCTTCGCGATTTGCGAGATATTTTGATTGTTTCGACGCTTAATGGTTGTGCATACATTAGCACTGTGAAATGGAGTTCAACGAGTGCTTTAACGTCGAAATATCTCCAGCGGGAAGGAAATGACGGCTATTTTCGTCAAAATTTCCGAAATCTTCGCGATTTGCGTGATATTTTGATTGTTTCGACACTTAAATGGTGTGCATTGCATTAGCACCGTGAAATGGAGTTCAACGAGTGCTTGACCGTCGAAATATCTCCAACGGGAAGGAAATGACGGCTATTTTTCGTCAAAATTTACGAAATCTTCGCGATTTGCGAGATATTTTGAATGTTTCGACGCTTAAATGGTTGTGCATTGCATTAGCACTGTGAAATGGAGTTCAAGGAGTGCTTAAACGTCGAAATATCTCAAACGGGAAGGAAATGACGGCTATTTTTCGTCAAATCGCGATTTGCGAGATATTTTGATTGTTTCGACGCTTAAACGGTTGTGCATTGCATTAGCACTGTGAAATGGAGTTCAACGAGTGCTTGAACGTCGAAAATATCTCCAACGGGAAGGAAATGACGGTTATTTTTCGTCAGAATTTACGAAATCTTCGCGATTTGCGAGATGTTTGATTGTTTCGTCGCTTAAACGGCTATGCATTGCATTAGCACTGTGAAATGGAGTTCAACGAGTGCTTAAACGTCGAAATATCTCCAACGGGAAGGAAATGACGGCTATTTTTCGTCAAAATCGCGATTTGCGAGATATTTTGATTGTTTCGACGGCTTAAACGGTTATGCATTACATTAGCACTGTGAAATGGAGTTCAACGAGTGCTTGAACGTCGAAATATCTCCAACGGGAAGGAAATGGCGGCTATTTTTCGTCAAAATCTACGAAATCTTCGCGATTTGCGAGATATTTTGATTGTTTCGACGCTTAATCGGTTATGCATTGCATTAGCACTGTGAAATGGAGTTCAACGAGTGCTTGAACGTCGAAATATCTCCAGCGGGAAGGAAATGACGGGCTATTTTTCGTCAAAAATTTACGAAATCTTCGCGATTTGCGAGATATTTTTGATTGTTTCGACGCTTAAATGGTTGTTCATTGCATTAGCACCGTGAAATGGAGTTCAACGAGTGCTTAAAAGCCCGATATATCTCCAACGGGAAGGAAATGACGGCTATTTTTCGTCAAAATCGCGATTTGCGAGATATTTTGATTGTTTCGAGCCTTAAACGGTTGTGCATTGCATTAGCACTGTGAAATGGAGTTCAACGAGTGCTTAAACGTCGAAATATCTCCAACGGGAAGAAATGACGGCTATTTTTCGCCAAATCGCGATTTGCGAGATATTTTGATTGTTTCGACGCTTAAACGGTTATGCATTACATTAGCACTGTGAAATGGAGTTCAACGATTGCTTGAACGTCGAAATATCTCCAACGGGAAGGAAATGACGGCTATTTTTCGTCAAAATTTACGAAATCTTCGCGATTTGCGAGATATTTTGATTGTTTCGACGCTTAAATGGTTGTGCATTGCATTAGCACTGTGAAATGGAGTTCAACGAGTGCTTAAACGTCGAAATATCTAAAACGGGAAGGAAATGACGGCTATTTTTCGTCAAAATCGCGATTTGCGAGATATGTTGATAGTTTCGACGCTTAAACGGTTGTGCATTGCATTAGCACTGTGAAATGGAGTTCAACGAGTGCTTAAACATCGAAATATCTCCAACGGGAAGGAAATGACGGCTATTTTTCGTCAGAATTTACGAAATCTTCGCGATTTGCGAGATGTTTTGATTGTTTCGTCGCTTAAACGGCTATGCATTGCATTAGCACTGTGAAATGGAGTTCAACGAGTGCTTGAACGTCGAAATATCTCCAACGGGAAGGAAATGACGGCTATTTTTCTTCAGAATTTACGAAATCTTCGCGATTTGCGAGATGTTTTGATTGTTTCGTCGCTTAAACGGTTATGCATTGCATTAGCACTGTGAAATGGAGTTCAACGAGTGCTTGAACGTCGAAATATCTCCAACGGGAAGGAAATGACGGCTATTTTTCGTCAAAATTTACGAAATCTTCGCGATTTGCGAGATATTTTGATTGTTTCGACGCTTAAATGGTTGTGCATTGCATTAGCACTGTGAAATGGAGTTCAAGGAGTGCTTAAACGTCGAAATATCACAAACGAGAAGGAAATGACGGCTATTTTTCGTCAAAATCGCGATTTGCGAGATATTTTGATTGTTTCGACGCTTAAAACGGTTATGCATTGCATTAGCACTGTGAAATGGAGTTCAACGAGTGCTTGAACGTCGAAATATCTCCAACGGGAAGGAAATGACGATATTTTTTCGACAAAATTTACGAATCTTCGCGACTTGCGAGAAATTTTGATTGTTCCGACTCTTAAATGGTTGTGCATTGCGTTAGCACTGTGAAATGGAGTTCAACGAGTGCTTAAAACGTCGAAATATCTCCAACGGGAAGGAAATGACGGCTATTTTTCGTCAAAATCGCGATTGCGAGATATTTTGATTGTTTCGGACGCTTAAACGGTTGTGCATTGCATTAGCACTGTGAAATGGAGTTTCAACGAGTGCTTGAACGTCGAAATATCTCCAACGGAAGGAAATGACGGCTATTTTTCGTCAGAATTTACGAAATCTTCGCGATTTGCGAGATGTTTGATTGTTTTCTTCGCTTAAACCGCTATGCATTGCATTAGCACTGTGAAATGGAGTTCAACGAGTGCTTGAACGTCGAAATATCTCCAGCGGGAAGGAAAATGACGGCTATTTTTCGTCAAAATTTACGAAATCTTCGCGATTTGCGAGATATTTTGATTGTATCGACGCTTAATATGGTTGTGCATTGCATTAGCACCGTGAAATGGAGTTCAAGTAGTGCTTAAACGTCGATATATCTCCAACGGGAATGAAATGACGGCTATTTTCGTCAAAATCGCGATTTGCGAGTTATTTTCATTGTTTTCGACAGCTTAAACGGTTGTGCATTGCATTAGCACTGTGAAATGGAGTTCAACGAGTGCTTAAAACGTCGAAATATCTCCAACGGGAAGGAAATGACGGCTATTTTTCGTCAAAATTTACGAAATCTTCGCGATTTGCGAGATATTTTGAATGTTTCCGACGCTTAAATGGTTGTGCTTGCATTAGCACTGTGAAATGGAGTTCAAGGAGTGCTTAAACGTCGAAATATCTCAAACGGGAAGGAAATGACGGCTATTTTTCGTCAAAATCGCGATTTGCGAGATATTTTGATTGTTTCGGACGCTTAAACGGTTGTGCATTGCATTAGCACTGTGAAATGGAGTTCAACGAGTGCTTGAAACGTGTCGAAATATCTCCAACGGGAAGGAAATGACGGTTATTTTCGTCAGAATTTACGAAATCTTCGCGATTTGCGAGATGTTTTGATTGTTTCGTCGCTTAAACGGCTATGCATTGCATTAGCACTGTGAAATGGAGTTCAACGAGTGCTTAAACGTCGAAATATCTCCAACGGAAGGAAAATGACGGCTATTTTTCTTCAGAATTTACGAAATCTTCGCGATTTGCCGAGATGTTTGATTGTTTCGTCGCTTAAACGCTATGCTTGTCATTAGCACTGTGAAATGGAGTTCAACGAGTGCTTAAACGCTCGAAATATCTCCAACGGGAAGGAAATGACGGCTAATTTCCGTCAGAATTTACGAAATCTTTCGCGATTTGCGAGATATTTTATTGTTTCGACGCTTAAACGGTTATGCATTGCATTAGCACTGTGAAATGGAGTTTCAACGAGTGCTTAAACGTCGAAATATCTCCAACGGGAAGGAAATGACGGCTATTTTTCGTCAAAATCGCGATTTGCGAGATATTTTGATTGTTTCGACGCTTAAACGGTTATGCATTACATTAGCACTGTGAAATGGAGTTCAACGAGTGCTTGAACGTCGAAATATCTCCAACGGGAGAGAAATGGCGGCTATTTTTCGTCAAAATCTACGAAATCTTCGCGATTTGCGAGATATTTTGATCGTTTCGACGCTTAATCGGTTATGCATTGCATTAGCACTGTGAAATGGAGTTCAACGAGTGCTTGAACGTCGAAATATCTCCAGCGGGAAGGAAATGACGGCTATTTTTCGTCAAAATTTACGAAATCTTCGCGATTTGCGAGATATTTTGATTGTTTCGACGCTTAAATGGTTGTTCATTGCATTAGCACCGTGAAATGGAGTTCAACGAGTGCTTAAACCGCCGATATATCTCCAACGGGAAGGAAATGACGGCTATTTTTCGTCAAAATCGCCGATTTGCTAGAATATTTTGATTGTTTCGACGCTTAAACGGTTGTGCATTGCATTAGCACTGTGAAATGGAGTTCAACGAGTGCCTTAAACATCGAAATATCTCCAACGGGAAGGAAATGACTGCTATTTTTCGTCAAAATCGCGATTTGCTAGATATTTTGATTGTTTCGATGCTTAAACGGTTGTGCATTGCATTAGCACTGTGAAATGGAGTTCAACGAGTGCTTAAACGTCGAAATATCTCCAACGGGAAGGAAATGACGGCTATTTTTCGCCAAATCGCGATTTGCGAGATATTTTGATTGTTTCGACGCTTAAACGGTTATGCATTACATTAGCACTGTGAAATGGAGTTCAAACGATTGCTTGAACGTCGAAATATCTCCAACGGGAAGGAAATGACGCGTATTTTTCGTCAAAATTTACGAAATCTTCGCGATTGCGAGATATTTGATTGTTTCGACGCTTAAATGGTTGTGCATTGCATTAGCACTGTGAAATGGAGTTCAACGAGTGCTTAAACGTCGAAATATCTAAAACGGGAAGGAAATGACGGCTACTTTTCGTCAAAAATCGCTATTTGCGAGATATTTTGATTGTTTCGGACGCATAAACGGTTATGCATTGCATTAGCACTGTGAAATGGAGTTCAAACGAGTGCTTGAACGTCGAAATATCTCCAACGGGAAGGAAATGCCGGCTATTTTTCTTCAAAATTTACGAAATCTTCGCGATTTGCGAGATATTTTGGTTGTTTCGACGCTTAAATGGTTGTGCATTGCATTAGCACTGTGAAATGAGTTCAACGAGTGCTTAAACGCGAAATATCTCCAACGGGAAGGAAATGACGGCTATTTTTCGTCAAAATCGCGATTTGCGAGATGTGTTGATTGTTTCGACGCTTAAACGGTTGTGCATTGCATTAGCACTGTGAAATGGAGTTCAACGAGTGCTTAAACATCGAAATATCTCCAACGAGAAGGAAATGACGGCTATTTTTCGTCAGAATTTACGAAATCTTCGCTATTTGCGAGATGTTTTGATTGTTTCGTCGCTTAAACGGCTATGCATTGCATTAGCCACTGTGAAATGGAGGTTCAACGAGTGCTTGAACGTCGAAATATCTCCAGCGGGAAGGAAATGACGGCTATTTTCGTCAAAATTTACGAAATCTTCGCGATTTGCGAGATATTTTGATTGTTTCGACGCTTAAATGGTTGTTCATTGCATTAGCACCGTGAAATGGAGTTCAAACAGTGCTTAAACGCCGATATATCTCCAACGGGAAGGAAATGACGGCTATTTTTCGTCAAAATCGCGATTTGCGAGATATTTTGATTGTTTCGACGCTTAAACGGTTGTGCATTGCATTAGCACTGTGAAATGGAGTTCAACGAGTGCTTAAACGTCGAAATATCTCCAACGGAAGGAAATGACGGCTATTTTTTCGCCAAATCGCGATTTGCGAGATATTTTGATTGTTTCGACGCTTAAACGGTTATGCATTACATTAGCACTGTGAAATGGAGTTCAACGATTGCTTGAACGTCGAAATACTCTCCAACGGGAAGGAAATGACGGCTATTTTTCGTCAAAATTTACGAAATCTCGCGATTTGCCGAGATATTTTGATTGTTTCGACGCTTAGATGGTTGTGCATTGCATTAGCACTGTGAAATGGAGTTCAACGAGTGCTTAAACGTCGAAATATCTAAAACGGGAAGGAAATGACGGCTACTTTTCGTCAAAATCGCTATTTGCGAGATATTTTGATTGTTTCGACGCTAAACGGTTATGCATTGCATTAGCACTGTGAAATGGAGTTCAACGAGTGCTTGAACGTCGAAATATCTCCAACGGGAAGGAAATGACGGCTATTTTTCGTCAAAATCGCGATTTGCGAGATATTTTGATTGTTTCGACGCTTAAACGGGTTGTGCATTGCATTAGCACTGTGAAATGGAGTTCAACGAGTGCTTGAACGTCGAAATATCTCCAACGGGAAGGAATGACGGCTATTTTTCGTCAGAATTTACGAAATCTTCGCGATTTGCGAGATGTTTTGATTTGTCTTCTTCGCTTAAACCGCTATGCATTGCATTAGCACTGTGAAATGGAGTTCAACGAGTGCTTGAACGTCGAAATATCTCCAGCGGGAAGGAAATGACGGCTATTTTTCGTCAAAATTTACGAAATCTTCGCGCATTTGCGAGATATTTTGATTGTATCGAGCTTAAATGGTTGTGCATTGCATTAGCACCGTGAAATGGAGTTCAACTAGTGCTTAAACGTCGATATATCTCCAACGGGAATGAAATGACGGCTATTTTTCGTCAAAATCGCGATTTGCGAGTTATTTTCATTGTTTCGACGCTTAAACGGTTGTGCATTGCATTAGCACTGTGAAATGGAGTCTAACGAGTGCTTAAACGTCGAAATATCTCCAACGGGAAGGAAAGGACGGCTATTTTTCGTCAAAATTTACGAAATCTTCGCGATTTGCGAGATATTTTGAAGTTTCCGACGCTTAAATGGTTGTGCATTGCATTAGCACTGTGAAATGGAGTTCAAGGAGTGCTTAAACGTCGAAATATCTCAAACGGGAAGGAAATGACGCTATTTTTCGTCAAAATCGCGATTTGCGAGATATTTTGATTGTTTCGACGCTTAAACGGTTATGCATTACATTAGCACTGTGAAATGGAGTTCAAACGAGTGCTTGAACGTCGAAATATCTCCAACGGAAGGAAATGGCGGCTATTTTTCGTCAAAATCTACGAAATCTTCGCGATTTGCGAGATATTTTGATTGTTTCGACGCTTAATCGGTTATGCATTGCATTAGCACTGTGAAATGGAGTTCAACGAGTGCTTGAACGTCGAAATATCTCCAGCGGGAAGGAAATGACCGCTATTTTTCGTCAAAATTTACGAAATCTTCGCGATTTGCGAGATATTTTGATTGTTTCGACGCTTAAATGGTTGTTCATTGCATTAGCACCGTGAAATGGAGTTCAACGAGTGCTTAAACGCCGATATATCTCCAACGGGAAGGAAATGACGGCTATTTTCGTCAAAATCGCGATTTGCTAGATATTTTGATTGTTCTTCGACGCTTAAACGGTTGTGCATTGCATTAGCACTGTGAAATGGAGTTCACGAGTGCTTAAACGTCGAAATATCTCCAACGGGAAGGAAATGACGGCTATTTTTCGCCACAATCGCGATTTGCGAGATATTTTGATTGTTTCGACGCTTAAACGTTATGCATTACATTAGCACTGTGAAAATGGAGTTCAACGATTGCTTGAACGTCGAAATATCTCCAACGGGAAGGAAATGACGGCTATTTTTCGTCAAAATTTACGAAATCTTCGCGATTTGCGAGATATTTTTGATTGTTTCGACGCTTAAATGGTTGTGCATTGCATTAGCACTGTGAAATGGAGTTCAACGAGTGCTTAAACGTCGAAATATCTAAAGACGGAAGGAAATGACGGCTACTTTTCGTCAAAATCGCTATTTGCGAGAATATGTTTGATTTTTCGACGCATAAACGGTTATGCATTGCATTAGCACTGTGAAATGGAGTTCAACGAGTGCTTGAACGTCGAAATATCTCCAACGGAAGGAAATGACGGCTATTTTTCTTCAAAATTTACGAAATCTTCGCGGTTTGCGAGATATTTTGGTTGTTTCGACGCTTAAATGGTTGTGCATTGCATTAGCACTGTGAAATGGAGTTCAACGAGTGCTTAAACGTCGAAATATCTCCAACGGGAAGGAAATGACGCTATTTTTCGTCAAAATCGCGATTTGCGAGATATGTTGATTGTTTCGACGCTTAAAGCGTTGTGCATTGCATTAGCACTGTGAAATGGAGTTCAACGAGTGCTTAAACATCGAAATATCTCCAACGGGAACGGAAATGACGGCTATTTTTGCTCAAAATCGCGATTTGCTAGATATTTTGATTGTTTCGGACGCTTAACGGTTGTGCATTGCATTAGCACCTGTGAAATGGAGTTCAACGAGTGCTTAAACGTCGAAATATCTCCAACGGGAAGGAAATGACGGCTATTTTTCGCCAAATCGCGATTTGCGAGATATTTTGATTGTTTCGACGCTTAAACGGTTATGCATTACATTAGCACTGTGAAATGGAGTTCAACGATTGCTTGAACGTCGAAATATCTCCAACGGAAGGAAATGACGGCTATTTTTCGTCAAAATGTTACGAAATCTTTGCGATTTGCGAGATATTTTGATTGTTTCGGACGCTTAAATGGTTGTGCATTGCATTAGCACTGTGAAATGGAGTTCAACGAGTGCTTAAACGTCGAAATATCTAAAACGGAAGAAATGACGGCTACTTTTCGTCAAAATCGCTATTTGCGAGATATTTTGATTGTTTCGACGCATAAACGGTTATGCATTGCATTAGCACTGTGAAATGGAGTTCAACGAGTGCTTGAACGTCGAAATATCTCCAACGGGAAGGAAATGACGGCTATTTTTCTTCAAAATTTACGAATTCTTCGCGATTTGCGAGATATTTTGGTTGTTTCGACGATTAAAATGGTTGTGCATTGCATTAGCACTGTGAAATGGAGTTCAACGAGTGCTTAAACGTCGAAATATCTCCAACGGGAAGGAAATGACGGCTATTTTTTCGTCAAAATCGCGATTTGCGAGATATGTGATTGTTTCGACGCTTAAACGGTTGTGCATTGCATTAGCACTGTGAAATGGAGTTCAACGAGTGCTTAAACATCGAAATATCTCCAACGGGAAGGAAATGACGGCTATTTTTCGTCAGAATTTACGAAATCTTCGCTATTTGCGAGATGTTTTGATTGTTTCGTCGCTTAAACGGCTATGCATTGCATTAGCACTGTGAAATGGAGTTCAACGAGTGCTTGAACGTCGAAATATCTCCAGCGGGAAGGAAATGACGGCTATTTTTCGTCAAAATTTACGAAATCTTCGCGATTTGCGAGATATTTTGATTGTTTCGACGCTTAAATGGTTGTTCATTGCATTAGCACCGTGAAATGGAGTTCAACGAGTGCTTAAAACGCCGATATATCTCCAACGGGAAGGAAATGACGGCTATTTTCGTCAAAATCGCGATTTGCGAGATATTTTGATTGTTTCGACGCTTAAACGGTTGTGCATTGCATTAGCACTGTGAAATGGAGTTCAACGAGTGCTTAAACGTCGAAATATCTCCAACGGGAAGGAAATGACGGCTATTTTTCGCCAAATCGCGATTTGCGAGATATTTTGATTGTTTCGACGCTTAAACGGTTATGCATTACATTAGCACTGTGAAATGGAGTTCAACGATTGCTTGAACGTCGAAATATCTCCAACGGAAGGAAATGACGGCTATTTTTCGTCAAAATTTACGAAATCTTCGCGATTTGCGAGATATTTTGATTGTTTCGACGCTTAGATGGTTGTGCATTGCATTAGCACTGTGAAATGGAGTTCAACGAGTGCTTAAACGTCGAAATATCTAAAACGGGAAGGAAATGACGCGTACTTTTCGTCAAAATCGCTATTTGCGAGATATTTAGATTGTTTCGACGCATAAACGGTTATGCATTGCATTAGCACTGTGAAATGGAGTTCAACGAGTGCTTGAACGTCGAAATATCTCCAACGGGAAGGAAATGACGGCTATTTTTCTTCAGAATTTACGAAATCTTCGCGATTTGCGAGATGTTTTGATTGTTTCGTCGCTTAAACGGTTATGCATTGCATTAGCACTGTGAAATGGAGTTCAACGAGTGCTTGAACGTCGAAATATCTCCAACGGAAGGAAATGACGGCTATTTTTCGTCAAAATTTACGAAATCTTCGCGATTTGCGAGATATTTTGATTGTTTCGACGCTTAAATGGTTGTGCATTGCATTAGCACTGTGAAATGGAGTTCAAGGAGTGCTTAAACGTCGAAATATCACAAACGGGAAGGAAATGACGGCTATTTTTCGTCAAAATCGCGATTTGCGAGATATTTTGATTGTTTCGACGCTTAAACGGTTATGCATTACATTAGCACTGTGAAATGGAGTTCAACGAGTGCTTGAACGTCGAAATATCTCCAACGGGAAGGAAATGGCGGCTATTTTTCGTCAAAATCTACGAAATCTTCGCGATTTGCGAGATATTTTGATTGTTTCGACGCTTAATCGGTTATGCATTGCATTAGCACTGTGAAATGGAGTTCAACGAGTGCTTGAACGTCGAAATATCTCCAACGGGAAGGAAATGGCGGCTATTTTTCGTCAAAATCTACGAAATCTTCGCGATTTGCGAGATATTTTGATTGTTTCGACGCTTAATCGGTTATGCATTGCATTAGCACTGTGAAATGGAGTTCAACGAGTGCTTGAACGTCGAAATATCTCCAGCGGGAAGGAAATGACGGCTATTTTTCGTCAAAATTTACGAAATCTTCGCGATTTGCGAGATATTTTGATTGTTTCGACGCTTAAATGGTTGTTCATTGCATTAGCACCGTGAAATGGAGTTCAACGAGTGCTTAAACGCCGATATATCTCCAACGGGAAGGAAATGACGGCTATTTTTCGTCAAAATCGCGATTTGCTAGATATTTTGATTGTTTCGACGCTTAAACGGTTGTGCATTGCATTAGCACTGTGAAATGGAGTTCAACGAGTGCTTAAACGTCGAAATATCTCCAACGGGAAGGAAATGACGGCTATTTTTCGCCAAATCGCGATTTGCGAGATATTTTGATTGTTTCGACGCTTAAACGGTTATGCATTACATTAGCACTGTGAAATGGAGTTCAACGAGTGCTTGAACGTCGAAATATCTCCAGCGGGAAGGAAATGACGGCTATTTTTCGTCAAAATTTACGAAATCTTCGCGATTTGCGAGATATTTTGATTGTTTCGACGCTTAAATGGTTGTTCATTGCATTAGCACCGTGAAATGGAGTTCAACGAGTGCTTAAACGCCGATATATCTCCAACGGGAAGGAAATGACGGCTATTTTTCGTCAAAATCGCGATTTGCGAGATATTTTGATTGTTTCGACGCTTAAACGGTTGTGCATTGCATTAGCACTGTGAAATGGAGTTCAACGAGTGCTTAAACGTCGAAATATCTCCAACGGGAAGGAAATGACGGCTATTTTTCGCCAAATCGCGATTTGCGAGATATTTTGATTGTTTCGACGCTTAAACGGTTATGCATTACATTAGCACTGTGAAATGGAGTTCAACGATTGCTTGAACGTCGAAATATCTCCAACGGGAAGGAAATGACGGCTATTTTTCGTCAAAATTTACGAAATCTTCGCGATTTGCGAGATATTTTGATTGTTTCGACGCTTAGATGGTTGTGCATTGCATTAGCACTGTGAAATGGAGTTCAACGAGTGCTTAAACGTCGAAATATCTAAAACGGGAAGGAAATGACGGCTACTTTTCGTCAAAATCGCTATTTGCGAGATATTTAGATTGTTTCGACGCATAAACGGTTATGCATTGCATTAGCACTGTGAAATGGAGTTCAACGAGTGCTTGAACGTCGAAATATCTCCAACGGGAAGGAAATGACGGCTATTTTTCTTCAGAATTTACGAAATCTTCGCGATTTGCGAGATGTTTTGATTGTTTCGTCGCTTAAACGGTTATGCATTGCATTAGCACTGTGAAATGGAGTTCAACGAGTGCTTGAACGTCGAAATATCTCCAACGGGAAGGAAATGACGGCTATTTTTCGTCAAAATTTACGAAATCTTCGCGATTTGCGAGATATTTTGATTGTTTCGACGCTTAAATGGTTGTGCATTGCATTAGCACTGTGAAATGGAGTTCAAGGAGTGCTTAAACGTCGAAATATCACAAACGGGAAGGAAATGACGGCTATTTTTCGTCAAAATCGCGATTTGCGAGATATTTTGATTGTTTCGACGCTTAAACGGTTATGCATTACATTAGCACTGTGAAATGGAGTTCAACGAGTGCTTGAACGTCGAAATATCTCCAACGGGAAGGAAATGGCGGCTATTTTTCGTCAAAATCTACGAAATCTTCGCGATTTGCGAGATATTTTGATTGTTTCGACGCTTAATCGGTTATGCATTGCATTAGCACTGTGAAATGGAGTTCAACGAGTGCTTGAACGTCGAAATATCTCCAACGGGAAGGAAATGGCGGCTATTTTTCGTCAAAATCTACGAAATCTTCGCGATTTGCGAGATATTTTGATTGTTTCGACGCTTAATCGGTTATGCATTGCATTAGCACTGTGAAATGGAGTTCAACGAGTGCTTGAACGTCGAAATATCTCCAGCGGGAAGGAAATGACGGCTATTTTTCGTCAAAATTTACGAAATCTTCGCGATTTGCGAGATATTTTGATTGTTTCGACGCTTAAATGGTTGTTCATTGCATTAGCACCGTGAAATGGAGTTCAACGAGTGCTTAAACGCCGATATATCTCCAACGGGAAGGAAATGACGGCTATTTTTCGTCAAAATCGCGATTTGCTAGATATTTTGATTGTTTCGACGCTTAAACGGTTGTGCATTGCATTAGCACTGTGAAATGGAGTTCAACGAGTGCTTAAACGTCGAAATATCTCCAACGGGAAGGAAATGACGGCTATTTTTCGCCAAATCGCGATTTGCGAGATATTTTGATTGTTTCGACGCTTAAACGGTTATGCATTACATTAGCACTGTGAAATGGAGTTCAACGATTGCTTGAACGTCGAAATATCTCCAACGGGAAGGAAATGACGGCTATTTTTCGTCAAAATTTACGAAATCTTCGCGATTTGCGAGATATTTTGATTGTTTCGACGCTTAAATGGTTGTGCATTGCATTAGCACTGTGAAATGGAGTTCAACGAGTGCTTAAACGTCGAAATATCTAAAACGGGAAGGAAATGACGGCTATTTTTCGTCAAAATCGCGATTTGCGAGATATGTTGATTGTTTCGACGCTTAAACGGTTGTGCATTGCATTAGCACTGTGAAATGGAGTTCAACGAGTGCTTAAACATCGAAATATCTCCAACGGGAAGGAAATGACGGCTATTTTTCGTCAGAATTTACGAAATCTTCGCTATTTGCGAGATGTTTTGATTGTTTCGTCGCTTAAACGGCTATGCATTGCATTAGCACTGTGAAATGGAGTTCAACGAGTGCTTGAACGTCGAAATATCTCCAACGAGAAGGAAATGACGGCTATTTTTCTTCAGAATTTACGAAATCTTCGCGATTTGCGAGATGTTTTGATTGTTTCGGCGCTTAAACGGTTATGCATTGCATTAGCACTGTGAAATGGAGTTCAACGAGTGCTTGAACGTCGAAATATCTCCAACGGGAAGGAAATGGCGGCTATTTTTCGTCAAAATTTACGAAATCTTCGCGATTTGCGAGATATTTTGATTGTTTCGACGCTTAAATGGTTGTGCATTGCATTAGCACTGTGAAATGGAGTTCAAGGAGTGCTTAAACGTCGAAATATCACAAACGGGAAGGAAATGACGGCTATTTTTCGTCAAAATCGCGATTTGCGAGATATTTTGATTGTTTCGACGCTTAAACGGTTATGCATTGCATTAGCACTGTGAAATGGAGTTCAACGAGTGCTTGAACGTCGAAATATCTCCAACGGGAAGGAAATGACGGATATTTTTCGACAAAATTTACGAAATCTTCGCGACTTGCGAGAAATTTTGATTGTTCCGACGCTTAAATGGTTGTGCATTGCGTTAGCACTGTGAAATGGAGTTCAACGAGTGCTTAAACGTCGAAATATCTCCAACGGGAAGGAAATGACGGCTATTTTTCGTCAAAATCGCGATTTGCGAGATATTTTGATTGTTTCGACGCTTAAACGGTTGTGCATTGCATTAGCACTGTGAAATGGAGTTCAACGAGTGCTTGAACGTCGAAATATCTCCAACGGGAAGGAAATGACGGCTATTTTTCGTCAGAATTTACGAAATCTTCGCGATTTGCGAGATGTTTTGATTGTTTCGTCGCTTAAATGGTTGTGCATTGCATTAGCACCGTGAAATGGAGTTCAACTAGTGCTTAAACGTCGATATATCTCCAACGGGAAGGAAATGACGGCTATTTTTCGTCAAAATCGCGATTTGCGAGTTATTTTCATTTTTTCGACGCTTAAACTGTTGTGCATTGCATTAGCACTGTGAAATGGAGTTCAACGAGTGCTTCAACGTCGAAATATCTCCAACGGGAAGGAAATGACGGCTATTTTTCGTCAGAATTTACGAAATCTTCGCGATTTGCGAGATGTTTTGATTGTTTCTTCGCTTAAAACCGCTATGCATTGCATTAGCACTGTGAAATGGAGTTCAACGAGTGCTTAAACGTCGAAATATCTCCAACGGGAAGGAAATGACGGCTATTTTTCGCCAAATCGCGATTTGCGAGATATTTTGATTGTTTCGACGCTTAAACGGTTATGCATTACATTAGCACTGTGAAATGGAGTTCAACGATTGCTTGAATGTCGAAATATCTCCAACGGGAAGGAAATGACGGCTATTTTTCGTCAAAATTTACGAAATCTTCGCGATTTGCGAGATATTTTGATTGTTTCGACGCTTAAATGGTTGTGCATTGCATTAGCACTGTGAAATGGAGTTCAACGAGTGCTTAAACGTCGAAATATCTAAAACGGGAAGGAAATGACGGCTACTTTTCGTCAAAATCGCTATTTGCGAGATATTTTGATTGTTTCGACGCATAAACGGTTATGCATTGCATTAGCACTGTGAAATGGAGTTCAACGAGTGCTTGAACGTCGAAATATCTCCAACGGGAAGGAAATGACGGCTATTTTTCTTCAAAATTTACGAAATCTTCGCGATTTGCGAGATATTTTGGTTGTTTCGACGCTTAAATGGTTGTGCATTGCATTAGCACTGTGAAATGGAGTTCAACGAGTGCTTAAACGTCGAAATATCTCCAACGGGAAGGAAATGACGGCTATTTTTCGTCAAAATCGCGATTTGCGAGATATGTTGATTGTTTCGACGCTTAAACGGTTGTGCATTGCATTAGCACTGTGAAATGGAGTTCAACGAGTGCTTAAACGTCGAAATATCTAAAACGGGAAGGAAATGACGGCTACTTTTCGTCAAAATCGCTATTTGCGAGATATTTTGATTGTTTCGACGCATAAACGGTTATGCATTGCATTAGCACTGTGAAATGGAGTTCAACGAGTGCTTGAACGTCGAAATATCTCCAACGGGAAGGAAATGACGGCTATTTTTCGTCAAAATCGCGATTTGCGAGATATTTTGATTGTTTCGACGCTTAAACGGTTGTGCATTGCATTAGCACTGTGAAATGGAGTTCAACGAGTGCTTGAACGTCGAAATATCTCCAACGGGAAGGAAATGACGGCTATTTTTCGTCAGAATTTACGAAATCTTCGCGATTTGCGAGATGTTTTGATTGTTTCTTCGCTTAAACCGCTATGCATTGCATTAGCACTGTGAAATGGAGTTCAACGAGTGCTTGAACGTCGAAATATCTCCAGCGGGAAGGAAATGACGGCTATTTTTCGTCAAAATTTACGAAATCTTCGCGATTTGCGAGATATTTTGATTGTATCGACGCTTAAATGGTTGTGCATTGCATTAGCACTGTGAAATGGAGTTCAACGAGTGCTTGAACGTCGAAATATCTCCAACGGGAAGGAAATGGCGGCTATTTTTCGTCAAAATTTACGAAATCTTCGCGATTTGCGAGATATTTTGATTGTTTCGACGCTTAAATGGTTGTGCATTGCATTAGCACTGTGAAATGGAGTTCAAGGAGTGCTTAAACGTCGAAATATCACAAACGGGAAGGAAATGACGGCTATTTTTCGTCAAAATCGCGATTTGCGAGATATTTTGATTGTTTCGACGCTTAAACGGTTATGCATTGCATTAGCACTGTGAAATGGAGTTCAACGAGTGCTTGAACGTCGAAATATCTCCAACGGGAAGGAAATGACGGATATTTTTCGACAAAATTTACGAAATCTTCGCGACTTGCGAGAAATTTTGATTGTTCCGACGCTTAAATGGTTGTGCATTGCGTTAGCACTGTGAAATGGAGTTCAACGAGTGCTTAAACGTCGAAATATCTCCAACGGGAAGGAAATGACGGCTATTTTTCTTCAAAATCGCGATTTGCGAGATATTTTGATTGTTTCGACGCTTAAACGGTTGTGCATTGCATTAGCACTGTGAAATGGAGTTCAACGAGTGCTTGAACGTCGAAATATCTCCAACGGGAAGGAAATGACGGCTATTTTTCGTCAGAATTTACGAAATCTTCGCGATTTGCGAGATGTTTTGATTGTTTCGTCGCTTAAATGGTTGTGCATTGCATTAGCACCGTGAAATGGAGTTCAACTAGTGCTTAAACGTCGATATATCTCCAACGGGAAGGAAATGACGGCTATTTTTCGTCAAAATCGCGATTTGCGAGTTATTTTCATTGTTTCGACGCTTAAACGGTTGTGCATTGCATTAGCACTGTGAAATGGAGTTCAACGAGTGCTTCAACGTCGAAATATCTCCAACGGGAAGGAAATGACGGCTATTTTTCGTCAGAATTTACGAAATCTTCGCGATTTGCGAGATGTTTTGATTGTTTCTTCGCTTAAACCGCTATGCATTGCATTAGCACTGTGAAATGGAGTTCAACGAGTGCTTGAACGTCGAAATATCTCCAGCGGGAAGGAAATGACGGCTATTTTTCGTCAAAATTTACGAAATCTTCGCGATTTGCGAGATATTTTGATTGTTTCGACGCTTAAATGGTTGTGCATTGCATTAGCACCGTGAAATGGAGTTCAACTAGTGCTTAAACGTCGATATATCTCCAACGGGAAGGAAATGACGGCTATTTTTCGTCAAAATCGCGATTTGCGAGTTATTTTCATTGTTTCGACGCTTAAACGGTTGTGCATTGCATTAGCACTGTGAAATGGAGTTCAACGAGTTCTTGAACGTCGAAATATCTCCAACGGGAAGGAAATGACGGCTATTTTTCGTCAGAATTTACGAAATCTTCGCGATTTGCGAGATGTTTTGATTGTTTCGTCGCTTAAACGGTTATGCATTGCATTAGCACTGTATGGAGTTCAACGAGTGCTTGAACGTCGAAATATCTCCAACGGGAAGGAAATGACGGCTATTTTTCGTCAAAATCGCGATTTGCGAGATATTTTGATTGTTTGGACGCTTAAACGGTTGTGCATTGCATTAGCACTGTGAAATGGAGTTCAACGAGTGCTTGAACGTCGAAATATCTCCAACGGGAAGGAAATGACGGCTATTTTTCGTCAGAATTTACGAAATCTTCGCGATTTGCGAGATGTTTTGATTGTTTCGTCGCTTAAATGGTTGTGCATTGCATTAGCACCGTGAAATGGAGTTCAACTAGTGCTTAAACGTCGATATATCTCCCAACGGGAAGGAAATGACGGCTATTTTTCGTCAAAATCGCGATTTGCGAGTTATTTTCATTGTTTCGACGCTTAAACTGTTGTGCATTGCATTAGCACTGTGAAATGGAGTTCAACGAGTGCTTCAACGTCGAAATATCTCCAACGGGAAGGAAATGACGGCTATTTTTCGTCAGAATTTACGAAATCTTCGCGATTTGCGAGATGTTTTGATTGTTTCTTCGCTTAAACCGCTATGCATTGCATTAGCACTGTGAAATGGAGTTCAACGAGTGCTTGAACGTCGAATATCTCCAGCGGGAAGGAAATGACGCTATTTTTCGTCAAAATTTACGAAATCTTCGCGATTTGCGAGATATTTTGATTGTTTCGACGCTTAAATGGTTGTGCATTGCATTAGCACCGTGAAATGGAGTTCAACTAGTGCTTAAACGTCGATATATCTCCAACGGGAAGGAAATGACGGCTATTTTTCGTCAAAATCGCGATTTGCGAGTTATTTTCATTGTTTCGACGCTTAAACGGTTGTGCATTGCATTAGCACTGTGAAATGGAGTTCAACGAGTTCTTGAACGTCGAAATATCTCCAACGGGAAGGAAATGACGGCTAATTTTTCGTCAGAATTTACGAAATCTTCGCGATTTGCGAGATGTTTTGATTGTTTCGTCGCTTTAAACGGTTATGCATTGCATTAGCACTGTGAAATGGAGTTCAACGAGTGCTTGAACGTCGAAATATCTCCAACGGGAAGGAAATGACGGCTATTTTTTCGTCAAAATCGCGATTTGCGAGATATTTTGATTGTTTGGACGCTTAAACGGTTGTGCATTGCATTAGCACTGTGAAATGGAGTTCAACGAGTGCTTGAACGTCGAAATATCTCCAACGGGAAGGAAATGACGGCCTATTTTTCGACAAAATTTAAGAGATCTTCGCGATTTGCGAGATATTTTGATTGTTTCGACGCTTTTAAACGGTTGTGCATTGCATTAGCACTGGGAAATGGAGTTCAACGAGTGCTTGAACGTCGAAATATCTCCAACGGGAAGGAAATGACTGCTATTTCTCGTCAGAATTTACGAAATCTTCGCGATTTGCGAGATGTTTTGATTGTTTCGTCCCTTAAACGGTTATGCATTGCATTAGCACTGTGAAATGGAGTTCAACGAGTGCTTAAACGTCGAAATATCTAAAACGGGAAGGAAATGACGGCTACTTTTCTTCATAATCGCTATTTGCGAGATATTTTGATTGTTTCGGCGCATAAACGGTTATGCATTGCATTAGCACTGTGAAATGGAGTTCAACGAGTGCTTGAACGTCGAAATATCTCCAACGGGAAGGAAATGACGGCTATTTTTCGTCAGAATTTACGAAATCTTCGCGATTTGCGAGATATTTTGATTGTTTCGACGCTTAAACGGTTATGCATTGCATTAGCACTGTGAAATGGAGTTCAACGAGTGCTTGAACGTCGAAATATCTCCAACGGGAAGGAAATGACGGATATTTTTCGACAAAATTTACGAAATCTTCGCGACTTGCGAGAAATTTTGATTGTTCCGACGCTTAAATGGTTGTGCATTGCGTTAGCACTGTGAAATGGAGTTCAACGAGTGCTTAAACGTCGAAATATCTCCAACGGGAAGGAAATGACGGCTATTTTTCTTCAAAATCGCGATTTGCGAGATATTTTGATTGTTTCGACGCTTTAAACGGTTGTGCATTGCATTAGCACTGTGAAATGGAGTTCAACGAGTGCTTGAACGTCGAAATATCTCCAACGGGAAGGAAATGACGGCTATTTTTCGTCAGAATTTACGAAATCTTCGCGATTTGCGAGATGTTTTGATTGTTTCGTCGCTTAAATGGTTGTGCATTGCATTAGCACCGTGAAATGGAGTTCAACTAGTGCTTAAACGTCGATATATCTCCAACGGGAAGGAAATGACGGCTATTTTTCGTCAAAATCGCGATTTGCGAGTTATTTTCATTGTTTCGACGCTTAAACGGTTGTGCATTGCATTAGCACTGTGAAATGGAGTTCAACGAGTGCTTCAACGTCGAAATATCTCCAACGGGAAGGAAATGACGGCTATTTTTCGTCAGAATTTACGAAATCTTCGCGATTTGCGAGATGTTTTGATTGTTTCTTCGCTTAAACCGCTATGCATTGCATTAGCACTGTGAAATGGAGTTCAACGAGTGCTTGAACGTCGAAATATCTCCAGCGGGAAGGAAATGACGGCTATTTTTCGTCAAAATTTACGAAATCTTCGCGATTTGCGAGATATTTTGATTGTTTCGACGCTTAAATGGTTGTGCATTGCATTAGCACCGTGAAATGGAGTTCAACTAGTGCTTAAACGTCGATATATCTCCAACGGGAAGGAAATGACGGCTATTTTTCGTCAAAATCGCGATTTGCGAGTTATTTTCATTGTTTCGACGCTTAAACGGTTGTGCATTGCATTAGCACTGTGAAATGGAGTTCAACGAGTTCTTGAACGTCGAAATATCTCCAACGGGAAGGAAATGACGGCTATTTTTCGTCAGAATTTACGAAATCTTCGCGATTTGCGAGATGTTTTGATTGTTTCGTCGCTTAAACGGTTATGCATTGCATTAGCACTGTGAAATGGAGTTCAACGAGTGCTTGAACGTCGAAATATCTCCAACGGGAAGGAAATGACGGCTATTTTTCGTCAAAATCGCGATTTGCGAGATATTTTGATTGTTTGGACGCTTAAACGGTTGTGCATTGCATTAGCACTGTGAAATGGAGTTCAACGAGTGCTTGAACGTCGAAATATCTCCAACGGGAAGGAAATGACGGCTATTTTTCGACAAAATTTAAGAGATCTTCGCGATTTGCGAGATATTTTGATTGTTTCGACGCTTAAACGGTTGTGCATTGCATTAGCACTGGGAAATGGAGTTCAACGAGTGCTTGAACGTCGAAATATCTCCAACGGGAAGGAAATGACTGCTATTTCTCGTCAGAATTTACGAAATCTTCGCGATTTGCGAGATGTTTTGATTGTTTCGTCCCTTAAACGGTTATGCATTGCATTAGCACTGTGAAATGGAGTTCAACGAGTGCTTAAACGTCGAAATATCTCCAACGGGAAGGAAATGACGGCTATTTTTCGTCAAAATCGCGATTTGCGAGATATTTTGATTGTTTCGACGCTTAAACGGTTGTGCATTGCATTAGCACTGTGAAATGGAGTTCAACGAGTGCTTGAACGTCGAAATATCTCCAACGGGAAGGAAATGACGGCTATTTTTCGTCAGAATTTACGAAATCTTCGCGATTTGCGAGATGTTTTGATTGTTTCGTCGCTTAAATGGTTGTGCATTGCATTAGCACCGTGAAATGGAGTTCAACTAGTGCTTAAACGTCGATATATCTCCAACGGGAAGGAAATGACGGCTATTTTTCGTCAAAATCGCGATTTGCGAGTTATTTTCATTGTTTCGACGCTTAAACTGTTGTGCATTGCATTAGCACTGTGAAATGGAGTTCAACGAGTGCTTCAACGTCGAAATATCTCCAACGGGAAGGAAATGACGGCTATTTTTCGTCAGAATTTACGAAATCTTCGCGATTTGCGAGATGTTTTGATTGTTTCTTCGCTTAAACCGCTATGCATTGCATTAGCACTGTGAAATGGAGTTCAACGAGTGCTTGAACGTCGAAATATCTCCAGCGGGAAGGAAATGACGGCTATTTTTCGTCAAAATTTACGAAATCTTCGCGATTTGCGAGATATTTTGATTGTTTCGACGCTTAAATGGTTGTGCATTGCATTAGCACCGTGAAATGGAGTTCAACTAGTGCTTAAACGTCGATATATCTCCAACGGGAAGGAAATGACGGCTATTTTTCGTCAAAATCGCGATTTGCGAGTTATTTTCATTGTTTCGACGCTTAAACGGTTGTGCATTGCATTAGCACTGTGAAATGGAGTTCAACGAGTTCTTGAACGTCGAAATATCTCCAACGGGAAGGAAATGACGGCTATTTTTCGTCAGAATTTACGAAATCTTCGCGATTTGCGAGATGTTTTGATTGTTTCGTCGCTTAAACGGTTATGCATTGCATTAGCACTGTGAAATGGAGTTCAACGAGTGCTTGAACGTCGAAATATCTCCAACGGGAAGGAAATGACGGCTATTTTTCGTCAAAATCGCGATTTGCGAGATATTTTGATTGTTTGGACGCTTAAACGGTTGTGCATTGCATTAGCACTGTGAAATGGAGTTCAACGAGTGCTTGAACGTCGAAATATCTCCAACGGGAAGGAAATGACGGCTATTTTTCGACAAAATTTAAGAGATCTTCGCGATTTGCGAGATATTTTGATTGTTTCGACGCTTAAACGGTTGTGCATTGCATTAGCACTGGGAAATGGAGTTCAACGAGTGCTTGAACGTCGAAATATCTCCAACGGGAAGGAAATGACTGCTATTTCTCGTCAGAATTTACGAAATCTTCGCGATTTGCGAGATGTTTTGATTGTTTCGTCCCTTAAACGGTTATGCATTGCATTAGCACTGTGAAATGGAGTTCAACGAGTGCTTAAACGTCGAAATATCTAAAACGGGAAGGAAATGACGGCTACTTTTCTTCATAATCGCTATTTGCGAGATATTTTGATTGTTTCGGCGCATAAACGGTTATGCATTGCATTAGCACTGTGAAATGGAGTTCAACGAGTGCTTGAACGTCGAAATATCTCCAACGGGAAGGAAATGACGGCTATTTTTCGTCAGAATTTACGAAATCTTCGCGATTTGCGAGATATTTTGGTTGTTTCGTCGCTTAAACGGTTATGCATTGCATTAGCACTGTGAAGTGGAGTTCTACGAGTGCTTGAACGTCGAAATATCTCCAACGGGAAGGAAATGACGGCTATTTTTCGTCAAAATTTACGAAATCTTCGCGATTTGCGAGACATTTTGATTGTTGCGACGCTTAAATTGTTGTGCATTGCATTAGCACTGTGAAATGGAGTTCAACGAGTGCTTAAACGTCGAAAGATCTCAAACGGGAAGGAAATGACGGCTATTTTTCGTCAAAATCGCGATTTGCGAGATATTTTGATTGTTTCGAAGCTTAAACGGTTATGCATTGCATTAGCACTGTGAAATGGAGTTCAACGAGTGCTTGAACGTCGAAATATCTCCAACGGGAAGGAAATGGCGGCTATTTTTCGTCAAAATTTACGAAATCTTCGCGATTTGCGAGATATTTTGATTGTTTCGACGCTTAAACGGTTATGCATTGCATTAGCACTGTGAAATGGAGTTCAACGAGTGCTTGAACGTCGAAATATCTCCAACGGGAAGGAAATGATGGCTATTTTTCGTCAAAATTTACGAAGTCTTCGCGATTTGCGAGATATTTTGATTGTTTAGACGCTTAAATGGTTGTGCATTGCATTAGCACTGTGAAACGGTGTTCAACGAGTGCTTTAACGTCGAAATATCTCCAACGGGAAGGAAATGACGGCTATTTTTCGTCAAAATCGACGAAATCTTCGCGTTTTGCGAGATATTTTGACTGTTTCGACGCTTAAACGGTTATGCATTGCATTAGCAATGTGAAATAGAGTTCAACGAGTGCTTGAACGTCGAAATATCTCCAACGGGAAGGAAATGACGGCTATTTTTCGTCAAAATTTACGAAATCTTCGCGATTTGCGAGATATTTTGATTGTTTCGACGCTTAAATGGTTGTGCATTGCATTAGCACTGTGAAATGGAGTTCAACGAGTGCTTAAAAGTCGATATATCTCCAACGGGAAGGAAATGACGGCTATTTTTCGACAAAATCGCGATTTGCGAGATATTCTGATTGTTTCGGCGTATAAACGGTTATGCATTGCATTAGCACTGTGAAATGGAGTTCAACGAGTGCTTGAACGTCGAAATATCTCCAACGGGAAGGAAATGGCGGCTATTTTTCGTCAAAATTTACGAAATCTTCGCGATTTGCGAGATATTTTGATTGTTTCGACGCTTAAACGGTTATGCATTGCATTAGCACTGTGAAATGGAGTTCAACGAGTGCTTGAACGTCGAAATATCTCCAACGGGAAGGAAATGATGGCTATTTTTCGTCAAAATTTACGAAATCTTCGCGATTTGCGAGATATTTTGATTGTTTAGACGCTTAAATGGTTGTGCATTGCATTAGCACTGTGAAACGGTGTTCAACGAGTGCTTTAACGTCGAAATATCTCCAACGGGAAGGAAATGACGGCTATTTTTCGTCAAAATCGACGAAATCTTCGCGTTTTGCGAGATATTTTGACTGTTTCGACGCTTAAACGGTTATGCATTGCATTAGCAATGTGAAATAGAGTTCAACGAGTGCTTGAACGTCGAAATATCTCCAACGGGAAGGAAATGACGGCTATTTTTCGTCAAAATTTACGAAATCTTCGCGATTTGCGAGATATTTTGATTGTTTCGACGCTTAAATGGTTGTGCATTGCATTAGCACTGTGAAATGGAGTTCAACGAGTGCTTAAAAGTCGATATATCTCCAACGGGAAGGAAATGACGGCTATTTTTCGACAAAATCGCGATTTGCGAGATATTCTGATTGTTTCGGCGTATAAACGGTTATGCATTGCATTAGCAATGTGAAATAGAGTTCAACGAGTGCTTAAACGTCGAAAGATCTCAAACGGGAAGGAAATGACGGTTATTTTTCGTCAAAATCGCGATTTGCGAGATATTTTGATTGTTTCGAAGCTTAAACGGTTATGCATTGCATTAGCACTGTGAAATGGAGTTCAACGAGTGCTTGAACGTCGAAATATCTCCAACGGGAAGGAAATGGCGGCTATTTTTCGTCAAAATTTACGAAATCTTCGCGATTTGCGAGATATTTTGATTGTTTCGACGCTTAAACGGTTATGCATTGCATTAGCACTGTGAAATGGAGTTCAACGAGTGCTTGAACGTCGAAATATCTCCAACGGGAAGGAAATGATGGCTATTTTTCGTCAAAATTTACGAAATCTTCGCGATTTGCGAGATATTTTGATTGTTTAGACGCTTAAACGGTTGTGCATTGCATTAGCACTGCGAAATGGAGTTCAACGAGTGCTTAAACGTCGAAATATCTCCAACGGGAAGGAAATGACGGCTATTTATAATCAAAATCGACGAAATCTTCGCGATTTGCGAGATATTTTTATTGTTTCGACGCTTAAATGGTTGTGCATTGGCATTAGCACTGTGAAACGGTGTTCAACGAGTGCTTTAACGTCGAAATATCTCCAACGGGAAGGAAATGACGGCTATTTTTCGTCAAAATCGACGAAATCTTCGCGTTTTGCGAGATATTTTGACTGTTTCGACGCTTAAACGGTTATGCATTGCATTAGCAATGTGAAATAGAGTTCAACGAGTGCTTGAACGTCGAAATATCTCCAACGGGAAGGAAATGACGGCTATTTTTCGTCAAAATTTACGAAATCTTCGCGATTTGCGAGATATTTTGATTGTTTCGACGCTTAAATGGTTGTGCATTGCATTAGCACTGTGAAATGGAGTTCACGAGTGCTTTAACGTCGAAATATCTCCAACGGGAAGGAAATGACGGCTATTTTTCGTCAAAATCGCGATTTGCGAGTTATTTTCATTGTTTCGACGCTTAAACGGTTGTGCATTGCATTAGCACCGTGAAATGGAGTTCAACGAGTGCTTGAGCGTCGAAATATCTCCAACGGGAAGGAAATGGCGGCTATTTTTCGTCAAAATTTACGAAATCTTCGCGATTTGCGAGATGTTTTGATTGTTTCGTCGCTTAAACGGCTATGCATTGCATTAGCACTGTGAAATGGAGTTCAACGAGTGCTTGAACGTCGAAATATCTGCAAAGGGAAGGAAATGACGGCTATTTTTCGTCAAAATTTACGAAATCTTCGCGATTTGCGAGATATTTTGATTGTTTCGACGCTTAAACGGTTGTGCATTGCATTAGCACTGGGAAATGGAGTTCAGCGAGTGCTTGAACGTCGAAATATCTCCAACGGGAAGGAAATGACTGCTATTTTTCGTCAGAATTTACGAAATCTTCGCGATTTGCGAGATGTTTTGATTGTTTCGTCGCTTAAACGGTTATGCATTGCATTAGCACTGTGAAATGGAGTTCAACGAGTGCTTAAACGTCGAAATATCTAAAACGGGAAGGAAATGACGGCTACTTTTCTTCATAATCGCTATTTGCGAGATATTTTGATTGTTTCGGCGCATAAACGGTTGTGCATTGCATTAGCACTGTGAAATGGAGTTCAACGAGTGCTTGAACGTCGAAATATCTCCAACGGGAAGGAAATGACGGCTATTTTTCGTCAGAATGTACGAAATCTTCGCGATTTGCGAGATATTTTGATTGTTTCGTCGCTTAAACGGTTATGCATTGCATTAGCACTGTGAAGTGGAGTTCTACGAGTGCTTGAACGTCGAAATATCTCCAACGGGAAGGAAATGACGGCTATTTTTCGTCAAAATTTACGAAATCTTCGCGATTTACGAGATATTTTGATTGTTGCGACGCTTAAATTGTTGTGCATTGCATTAGCACTGTGAAATGGAGTTCAACGGGTGCTTAAACGTCGAAAGATCTCAAACGGGAAGGAAATGACGGCTATTTTTCGTCAAAATCGCGATTTGCGAGATATTTTGATTGTTTCGACGCTTAAACGGTTATGCATTGCATTAGCACTGTGAAATGGAGTTCAACGAGTGCTTGAACGTCGAAATATCTCCAACGGGAAGGAAATGGCGGCTATTTTTCGTCAAAATTTACAAAATCTTCGCGATTTGCGAGATATTTTGATTGTTTCGACGCTTACACGGTTATGCATTGCATTAGCACTGTGAAATGGAGTTCAACGAGTGCTTGAACGTCGAAATATCTCCAACGGGAAGGAAATGATGGCTATTTTTCGTCAAAATTTACGAAATCTTCGCGATTTGCGAGATATTTTGATTGTTTCGACGCTTCAACGGTTATGCATTGCATTAGCAATGTGAAATGGAGTTCAACGAGTGCTTGAACGTCGAAATATCTCCAACGGGAAGGAAATGACGGCTATTTTTCGTCAAAATTTACGAAATCTTCGCGATTTGCGAGATATTTTGATTGTTTCGACGCTTAAACGGTTGTGCATTGCATTAGTACTGCGAAATGGAGTTCAACGAGTGCTTAAGCGTCGAAATATCTCCAACGGGAAGGAAATGACGGCTATTTATAATCAAAATCGACGAAATCTTCGCGATTTGCGAGATATTTTTATTGTTTCGACGCTTAAATGGTTGTGCATTGCATTAGCACTGTGAAACGGTGTTCAACGAGTGCTTTAACGTCGAAATATCTCAAACGGGAAGGAAATGACGGCTATTTTTCGTCAAAATCGACGAAATCTTCGCGATTTGCGAGATATTTTGACTGTTTCGACGCTTAAACGGTTATGCATTGCATTAGCAATGTGAAATGGAGTTCAACGAGTGCTTGAACGTCGAAATATCTCCAACGGGAAGGCAATGACGGCTATTTTTCGTCAAAATTTACGAAATCTTCGCGATTTGCGAGATATTTTGATTGTTTCGACGCTTAAATGGTTGTGCATTGCATTAGCACTGTGAAACGGAGTTCAACGAGTGCTTAAACGTCGAAATATCTCCAACGGGAAGGAAATGACGGCTATTTATAATCAAAATCGACGAAATCTTCGCGATTTGCGAGATATTTTTATTGTTTCGACGCTTAAATGTTTGTGCATTGCATTAGCACTGTGAAACGGTGTTCAACGAGTGCTTTAACGTCGAAATATCTCCAACGGGAAGGAAATGACGGCTATTTTTCGTCAAAATCGACGAAATCTTCGCGTTTTGCGAGATATTTTGACTGTTTCGACGCTTAAACGGTTATGCATTGCATTAGCAATGTGAAATAGAGTTCAACGAGTGCTTGAACGTCGAAATATCTCCAACGGGAAGGAAATGACGGCTATTTTTCGTCAAAATTTACGAAATCTTCGCGATTTGCGAGATATTTTGATTGTTTCGACGCTTAAATGGTTGTGCATTGCATTAGCACTGTGAAACGGTGTTCAACGAGTGCTTTAACGTCGAAATATCTCCAACAGGAAGGAAATGACGGCTATTTTTCGTCAAAATATACGAAATCTTCGCGATTTGCGAGATATTTTGATTGTTTCGACGCTTAAATGGTTGTGCATTGCATTAGCACCGTGAAATGGAGTTCAACTAGTGCTTAAACGTCGATATATCTCCAACGGGAAGGAAATGACGGCTATTTTTCGTCAAAATCGCGATTTGCGAGTTATTTTCATTGTTTCGACGCTTAAACGGTTGTGCATTGCATTAGCACCGTGAAATGGAGTTCAACGAGTGCTTGAGCGTCGAAATATCTCCAACGGGAAGGAAATGGCGGCTATTTTTCGTCAAAATTTACGAAATCTTCGCGATTTGCGAGATGTTTTGATTGTTTCGTCGCTTAAACGGCTATGCATTGCATTAGCACTGTGAAATGGAGTTCAACGAGTGCTTGAACGTCGAAATATCTGCAAAGGGAAGGAAATGACGGCTATTTTTCGTCAAAATTTACGAAATCTTCGCGATTTGCGAGATATTTTGATTGTTTCGACGCTTAAACGGTTGTGCATTGCATTAGCACTGGGAAATGGAGTTCAACGAGTGCTTGAACGTCGAAATATCTCCAACGGGAAGGAAATGACTGCTATTTTTCGTCAGAATTTACGAAATCTTCGCGATTTGCGAGATGTTTTGATTGTTTCGTCGCTTAAACGGTTATGCATTGCATTAGCACTGTGAAATGGAGTTCAACGAGTGCTTAAACGTCGAAATATCTAAAACGGGAAGGAAATGACGGCTACTTTTCTTCATAATCGCTATTTGCGAGATATTTTGATTGTTTCGGCGCATAAACGGTTGTGCATTGCATTAGCACTGTGAAATGGAGTTCAACGAGTGCTTGAACGTCGAAATATCTCCAACGGGAAGGAAATGACGGCTATTTTTCGTCAGAATGTACGAAATCTTCGCGATTTGCGAGATATTTTGATTGTTTCGTCGCTTAAACGGTTATGCATTGCATTAGCACTGTGAAGTGGAGTTCTACGAGTGCTTGAACGTCGAAATATCTCCAACGGGAAGGAAATGACGGCTATTTTTCGTCAAAATTTACGAAATCTTCGCGATTTACGAGATATTTTGATTGTTGCGACGCTTAAATTGTTGTGCATTGCATTAGCACTGTGAAATGGAGTTCAACGAGTGCTTAAACGTCGAAAGATCTCAAACGGGAAGGAAATGACGGCTATTTTTCGTCAAAATCGCGATTTGCGAGATATTTTGATTGTTTCGACGCTTAAACGGTTATGCATTGCATTAGCACTGTGAAATGGAGTTCAACGAGTGCTTGAACGTCGAAATATCTCCAACGGGAAGGAAATGGCGGCTATTTTTCGTCAAAATTTACAAAATCTTCGCGATTTGCGAGATATTTTGATTGTTTCGACGCTTACACGGTTATGCATTGCATTAGCACTGTGAAATGGAGTTCAACGAGTGCTTGAACGTCGAAATATCTCCAACGGGAAGGAAATGATGGCTATTTTTCGTCAAAATTTACGAAATCTTCGCGATTTGCGAGATATTTTGATTGTTTCGACGCTTCAACGGTTATGCATTGCATTAGCAATGTGAAATGGAGTTCAACGAGTGCTTGAACGTCGAAATATCTCCAACGGGAAGGAAATGACGGCTATTTTTCGTCAAAATTTACGAAATCTTCGCGATTTGCGAGATATTTTGATTGTTTCGACGCTTAAACGGTTGTGCATTGCATTAGTACTGCGAAATGGAGTTCAACGAGTGCTTAAGCGTCGAAATATCTCCAACGGGAAGGAAATGACGGCTATTTATAATCAAAATCGACGAAATCTTCGCGATTTGCGAGATATTTTTATTGTTTCGACGCTTAAATGGTTGTGCATTGCATTAGCACTGTGAAACGGTGTTCAACGAGTGCTTTAACGTCGAAATATCTCAAACGGGAAGGAAATGACGGCTATTTTTCGTCAAAATCGACGAAATCTTCGCGATTTGCGAGATATTTTGACTGTTTCGACGCTTAAACGGTTATGCATTGCATTAGCAATGTGAAATGGAGTTCAACGAGTGCTTGAACGTCGAAATATCTCCAACGGGAAGGCAATGACGGCTATTTTTCGTCAAAATTTACGAAATCTTCGCGATTTGCGAGATATTTTGATTGTTTCGACGCTTAAATGGTTGTGCATTGCATTAGCACTGTGAAACGGAGTTCAACGAGTGCTTAAACGTCGAAATATATCCAACGGGAAGGAAATGACGGCTATATTTCGTCAAAATCGCGATTTGCGAGATATTTTGACTGTTTCGACGCTTAAACGGTTATGCATTGCATTAGCACTGTGAAATGGAGTTCAACGAGTGCTTGAACGTCGAAATATCTCCAACGGGAAGGAAATGGCGGCTATTTTTCGTCAAAATTTACGAAATCTTCGCGATTTGCGAGATATTTTGATTGTTTCGACGCTTAAACGGTTATGCATTGCATTAGCACTGTGAAATGGAGTTCAACGAGTGCTTGAACGTCGAAATGTCTCCAACGGGAAGGAAATGATGGCTATTTTTCGTCAAAATTTACGAAATCTTCGCGATTTGCGAGATATTTTGATTGTTTCGACGCTTAAACGGTTATGCATTGCATTAGCAATGTGAAATGGAGTTCAACGAGTGCTTGAACGTCGAAATATCTCCAACGGGAAGGAAATGACGGCTATTTTTCGTCAAAATTTACGAAATCTTCGCGATTTGCGAGATATTTTGATTGTTTCGACGCTTAAATGGTTATGCATTGCATTAGTACTGCGAAATGGAGTTCAACGAGTGCTTAAACGTCGAAATATCTCCAACGGGAAGGAAATGACGGCTATTTATAATCAAAATCGACGAAATCTTCGCGATTTGCGAGATATTTTTATTGTTTCGACGCTTAAATGGTTGTGCATTGCATTAGCACTGTGAAACGGTGTTCAACGAGTGCTTTAACGTCGAAATATCTCCAACGGGAAGGAAATGACGGCTATTTTTCGTCAAAATCGACGAAATCTTCGCGATTTGCGAGATATTTTGACTGTTTCGACGCTTAAACGGTTATGCATTGCATTAGCAATGTGAAATGGAGTTCAACGAGTGCTTGAACGTCGAAATATCTCCAACGGGAAGGAAATGACGGCTATTTTTCGTCAAAATTTACGAAATCTTCGCGATTTGCGAGATATTTTGATTGTTTCGACGCTTAAATGGTTGTGCATTGCATTAGCACTGTGAAATGGAGTTCAACGAGTGCTTAAAAGTCGATATATCTCCAACGGGAAGGAAATGACGGCTATTTTTCGTCAGAATTTACGAAATCTTCGCGATTTGCGAGATGTTTTGATTGTTTCGTTGCTTAAACGGTTATGCATTGCATTGGCACTGCGAAATGGAGTTCAACGAGTGCTTGAACGTCGAAATATCTCCAACGGGAAGGAAATGACGGCTATTTTTCGTCAAAATTTACGAAATCTTCGCGATTTGCGAGATATTTTGATTGTTGCGACGCTTAAATGGTTGTGCATTGCATTAGCACTGTGAAACGGAGTTCAACGAGTGCTTAAACGTCGAAATATCTCCAACGGGAAGGAAATGAAGGCTATATTGCGTCAAAATCGCGATTTGCGAGATATTTTGATTGTTTCGACGCTTAAACGGTTGTGCATTGCATTAGCACTGTGAAATGGAGTTCAACGAGTGCTTGAACGCCGAAATATCTCCAACGGGAAGGAAATGACGGCTATTTTTCGTCAAAATTTGCGAAATCTTCGCGATTTGCGAGATATGTTGATTGTTTCGACGCTTAAACGGTTATGCATGGCATTAGCACTGTGAAATGGATTTCAACGAGTGCTTGAACGTCGAAATATCTCCAACGGGAAGGAAATGACGGCTATTTTTCGTCAAAATTTACGAAATCTTCGCGATTTGCGAGATATTTTGATTGTTTCGACGCTTAAATGGTTGTGCATTGCGTTAGCACTGTGAAACGGAGTTCAACGAGTGCTTAAACGTCGAAATATCTCCAACGGGAAGGAAATGACGGCTATTTTTCGACAAAATCGCGATTTGCGAGATATTTTGATTTTTTCGACGCTTAGACGGTTGTGTATTGCATTAGCACTGTGAAATGGAGTTCAACGAGTGCTTGAACGTCGAAATATCTCCAACGGGAAGGAAATCACGGCTATTTTTCGTCAGAATTTACGAAATCTTCGCGATTTGCGAGATATTTTGATTGTTTCGACGCTTAAACGATTATGCATTGCATTAGCACTGTGAAATGGAGTTCAACGAGTGCTTGAACGTCGAAATATCTCCAACGGGAAGGAAATGATGGCTATTTTTCTTCAAAATTTACGAAATCTTCGCGATTTGCGAGATATTTTGATTGTTTCGACGCTTAAACGGTTATGCATTGCATTAGCAATGTGAAATGGAGTTCAACGAGTGCTTGAACGTCGAAATATCTCAAACGGGAAGGAAATGACGGCTATTTTTCGTCAAAATTTACGAAATCTTCGCGATTTGCGAGATATTTTGATTGTTTCGACGCTTAAATGGTTGTGCATTGCATTAGCACTGTGAAATGGAGTTCAACGAGTGCTTAAAAGTCGATATATCTCCAACGGGAAGGAAATGACGGCTATTTTTCGTCAAAATCGCGATTTGCGAGATATTTTGATTGTTTCGACGCGTAAACGGTTATGCATTGCATTAGCACTGTGAAATGGAGTTCAACGAGTGCTTGAACGTAGAAATATCTCCAACGGGAAAGAAATGACGGCTATTTTTCGTCAGAATTTACGAAATCTTCGCGATTTGCGAGATGTTTTGATTGTTTCGTCGCTTAAACGGTTATGCATTGCATTAGCACTGTGAAACGGAGTTCAACGAGTGCTTAAACGTCGAAATATCTCCAACGGGAAGGAAGTGACGGCTATATTTCGTCAAAATCGCGATTTGCGAGATATTTTGATTGTTTCGACGCTTAAACGGTTGTGCATTGCATTAGCACTGTGAAACGGAGTTCAACGAGTGCTTAAACGTCGAAAGATCTCCAACGGGAAGTAAATGACGGCTATTTTTCGTCAAAATCGCGATTTGCGAGATATTTTGATTGTTTCGACGCTTAAATGGTTGTGCATTGCGTTAGCACTGTGAAACGGAGTTCAACGAGTGCTTAAACGTCGAAATATCTCCAACGGGCAGCAAATGACGGCTATTTTTCGTCAAAATCGCGATTTGCGAGATATTTTGATTGTTTCGACGCTTAAACGGTTGTGCATTGCATTAGCACTGTGAATTGGAGTTCAACGAGTGCTTAAACGTCGAAATATCTCCAACGGGAAGGAAATGACGGCTATTTTTCGTCAAAATTTACGAAATCTTCGCGATTTGCGAGATATTTTGATTGTTCCGACGCTTAAATGGTTGTGCATTGCATTAGCACTGTGAAATGGAGTTCAACGAGTGCTTAAACGTCGAAATATCTCCAACGGGAAGGAAATGACGGCTATTTTTCGTCAAAATTTAAGAAATCTTCGCGATTTGCGAGATATTTTGATTGTTTTGACGCTTAAATGGTTGTGCATTGCATTAGCACTGTGAAATGGAGTTCAACGAGTGCTTAAACGTCGAAATATCTCCAACGGGCAAGAAATGACGGCATTTTTCGTCAAAATCGCGATTTGCGAGATATTTTGATTGTTTCGACGCTTAAATGGTTGTGCATTGCATTAGCACTGTGAAATGTATTTCAACGAGTGCTTAAACGTCGAAATATCTCCAGCGGGAAGGAAACGACGGCTATTTTTCGTCAAAATATACGAAATCTTCGCGATTTGCGAGATATTTTGATTGTTCCGACGCTTAAATGGTTGTGCATTGCATTAGCACCGTGAAATGGAGTTCAACGAGTGCTTAAACGTGGAAATATCTCCAACGGACAGGAAATGACGGCTATTTGTCGTCAAAATTTACGAAATCTTCGCGATTTGCGAGATATTTTGATTGTTTCGACGCTTAAATGGTTGTGCATTGCATTAGCACTGTGAAATGTATTTCAACGAGTGCTTAAACGTCGAAATATCTCCAGCGGGAAGGAAATGACGGCTATTTTTCGTCAAAATATACGAAATCTTCGCGATTTGCGAGATATTTTGATTGTTTCGACGCTTAAGCGGTTGTGCATTGCATTAGCACTGTGAATTGGAGTTCAACGAGTGCTTAAACGTCGAAATATCTCCAACGGGAAGGAAATGACGGCTATTTTTCGTCAAAATTTACGAAATCTTCGCGATTTGCGAGATATTTTGATTGTTCCGACGCTTAAATGGTTGTGCATTGCATTAGCACTGTGAAATGGAGTTCAACGAGTGCTTAAACGTCGAAATATCTCCAACGGGAAGGAAATGACGGCTATTTTTCGTCCAAATTTAAGAAATCTTCGCGATTTGCGAGATATTTTGATTGTTTTGACGCTTAAATGGTTGTGCATTGCATTAGCACCGTGAAATGGAGTTCAACGAGTGCTTAAACGTGGAAATATCTCCAACGGACAGGAAATGACGGCTATTTGTCGTCAAAATTTACGAAATCTTCGCGATTTGCGAGATATTTTGATTGTTTCGACGCTTAAATGGTTGTGCATTGCATTAGCACTGTGAAATGGAGTTCAACGAGTGCTTAAACGTCGAAATATCTCCAACGGGAAGGAAATGACGGCTATTTTTCGTCAAAATCGCGATTTGCGAGATATTCTGATTGTTTCGACGCGTAAACGGTTATGCATTGCATTAGCACTGTGAAATGGAGTTCAACGAGTGCTTGAACGTAGAAATATCTCCAACGGGAAGGAAATGACGGCTATTTTTCGTCAAAATTTACGAAATCTTCGCGATTTGCGAGATATTTTGATTGTTTCGGCGTATAAACGGTTATGCATTGCATTAGCACTGTGAAATGGAGTTCAACGAGTGCTTGAACGTCGAAATATCTCCAACGGGAAGGAAATGACGGCTATTTTTCGTCAGAATTTACGAAATCTTCGCGATTTGCGAGATGTTTTGATTGTTTCGTCGCTTAAACGGTTATGCATTGCATTAGCACTGCGAAATGGAGTTCAACGAGTGCTTGAACGTCGAAATATCTCCAACGGGAAGGAACTGACGGCTATTTTTCGTCAAAATTTACGAAATCTTCGCGATTTGCGAGATATTTTGATTGTTGCGACGCTTAAATGGTTGTGCATTGCATTAGCACTGTGAAACGGAGTTCAACGAGTGCTTAAACGTCGAAATATCTCCAACGGGAAGGAAATGACGGCTATATTTCGTCAAAATCGCGATTTGCGAGATATTTTGATTGTTTCGACGCTTAAACGGTTGTGCATTGCATTAGCACTGTGAAATGGAGTTCAACGAGTGCTTGAACGCCGAAATATCTCCAACGGGAAGGAAATGACGGCTATTTTTCGTCAAAATTTGCGAAATCTTCGCGATTTGCGAGATATGTTGATTGTTTCGACGCTTAAACGGTTATGCATGGCATTAGCACTGTGAAATGGATTTCAACGAGTGCTTGAACGTCGAAATATCTCCAACGGGAAGGAAATGACGGCTATTTTTCGTCAAAATATACGAAATCTTCGCGATTTGCGAGATATTTTGATTGTTCCGACGCTTAAATGGTTGTGCATTGCATTAGCACCGTGAAATGGAGTTCAACGAGTGCTTAAACGTGGAAATATCTCCAACGGACAGGAAATGACGGCTATTTGTCGTCAAAATTTACGAAATCTTCGCGATTTGCGAGATATTTTGATTGTTTCGACGCTTAAATGGTTGTGCATTGCATTAGCACTGTGAATTGGAGTTCAACGAGTGCTTAAACGTCGAAATATCTCCAACGGGAAGGAAATGACGGCTATTTTTCGTCAAAATTTACGAAATCTTCGCGATTTGCGAGATATTTTGATTGTTCCGACGCTTAAATGGTTATGCATTGCATTAGCACTGTGAAATGGAGTTCAACGAGTGCTTGAACGTCGAAATATCTCCAACGGGAAAGAAATGACGGCTATTTTTCGTCAGAATTTACGAAATCTTCGCGATTTGCGAGATGTTTTGATTGTTTCGTCGCTTAAACGGTTATGCATTGCATTAGCACTGTGAAACGGAGTTCAACGAGTGCTTAAACGTCGAAATATCTCCAACGGGAAGGAAATGACGGCTATATTTCGTCAAAATCGCGATTTGCGAGATATTTTGATTGTTTCGACGCTTAAACGGTTGTGCATTGCATTAGCACTGTGAAACGGAGTTCAACGAGTGCTTAAACGTCGAAAGATCTCCAACGGGAAGGAAATGACGGCTATTTTTCGTCAAAATCGCGATTTGCGAGATATTTTGATTGTTTCGACGCTTAAATGGTTGTGCATTGCGTTAGCACTGTGAAACGGAGTTCAACGAGTGCTTAAACGTCGAAATATCTCCAACGGGCAGCAAATGACGGCTATTTTTCGTCAAAATCGCGATTTGCGAGATATTTTGATTGTTTCGACGCTTAAACGGTTGTGCATTGCATTAGCACTGTGAATTGGAGTTCAACGAGTGCTTAAACGTCGAAATATCTCCAACGGGAAGGAAATGACGGCTATTTTTCGTCAAAATTTACGAAATCTTCGCGATTTGCGAGATATTTTGATTGTTCCGACGCTTAAATGGTTGATGATGTAGGAGTTGAAGACTTCATCAAAGAAGTGAGAAGTATGAAGAATCTCTGTATGGAGCAAGATCTATTGCTAAAAGCAATAAAAGTGGAAAAAATCGTGGGGAAAGCAGCCCAAAGTATTCGCAACATTCCTATTGAGTGTTACAGTGATCTGTACGACGCACTGAGAAATAACTTAGCAGCACAAGTGACTTCGGATGAGTACCAAGAACAATTACGAGAGTTGAGACAGGGACGCGAGGAATCAGTGCAAAGTTTTAATATTCGGTTTAGAAGAATACTCAACCGTTTGCTGTACGCAGTAACCAATGAGTACCCACAACCACTAACACGTAAAATTATGACTGAAGAAATCACGAAGAAGACTGTTCGTGTGTACCTAAAGGGACTCAGACGCGACATAGGGCGAATACTATTAAGCAGTGAACCCTTGAATCTTCCGGAAGCTGAAAAAAAGGCAGCCGATGTAGAACGCTACTTGCGAGAAGAACGACAACCTAATTGATCATGTAATCGCTTACCTTCGGTTAGTAATCGCCCCGACAACCAGCATATGCAGGTAAGACGATCTAATGTACCATCAAGATCGCCTAACACGCCAGTAGCTCAGAAACCTGCTACATTTAACCAAGTAGAAAATAGATCACCTGCTGAACGCGCGCAGATGAAGTGCTTCAAGTGCGGAAAGCTGGGACACATTGCCAACAAGTGTCAAAATTTTCTACCACCGAGCCAGCGCGATCGACCACCCGCAAGGATTCCAGGCAGTCCAGGAATGGGACGAAATGCAAGAAACAACATCGAACCAGGAGATGGACGAACCGTACGAGACATACGAGTCAACATCGCCACGGGAAGATTACTCGCAATACCTTTGTCAACCCGAACCGAAGAGCGAGTATTTCTGGTCGACACAGGAGCAGGGATAAACCTGGTGAAACGTAACAAAACTGTCAACGCGATACAAATAGGGCCTAAACAAAAATTTTCTATGGGACGAGACAAGTACGAAACTAACGAATACGTAACGAAACGAATTTTTGGACAAAATCACATTTTTCACATAGTACCGAACAATTTCCCTATTATCGAAGACGGAATCATTGGGCTACCATGTTTAGAGAAGTATAACTATTCAATATCCAATGACAAAATCCGATTAAACGACAAAACCATTTTATTTCAGAAACCAATACATTTGACTCCTGGAGAAAACAGAGTTCAAACAATCTATTTGGAAGGCAAACCAACTAAAGTATGTTTTATTAACACTGGAGAGCAAAACGTTGAAATTTCTAGCAATATTCAAAATTCTCATGACTTTTCCAACGTATCAAAACTAAAAAGCCTAGTGAGAACAGATCACATTGAAAAACCAATCCGTGAATCCATCGAAAAGATTATCCTTCATTATATTGACATCTTTAATTTAGAAACCGATCTTTTACCCTGTACTAATTTAACTCAGCACACAATTTCGTTAACCAAAGACAAAATTATTAACACACGATCGTATAGACCACCGGAATGTCACCGTGACGAGATTTCGCGACAAATAGGAGACATGTTGAAGAAAAATATTATAGAAGAATCCGAATCCCCTTATAACTCTCCGGTATGGGTAGTTCCGAAAAAATTAGACGCCTCAGGAAAACAGAAATGGAGGATAGTTATCGATTTCAGGAAACTAAATGAACTCACAGAACAAGACGCTTACCCTTTACCTGATATAGACGACATTTTAACACAACTAGGAAACGCAAAATTCTTTTCGGCGCTTGATTTATCCTCAGGATTCCATCAAATTCCAATGAACGAGAAATCTAAAAAATATACCGCTTTTTCGACACCGCAAGGGCATTTTCATTTCAATCGAATGCCATTCGGACTTAAAAACGCACCCGCTACCTTTCAAAGATTAATGGACAGAGCCTTAGCTGGACTTGTAGGAAAATACTGCTTTGTTTATTTGGATGACATAGTGATATTCGGAAAAACGATTCAAGAACATAACGAAAACCTCGCGATAGTATTTCAGAGACTCAGAGAATTAGGACTTAAATTGCAACCGGACAAATGTGAATTCGTAAAACCGGAATTAGAATACTTAGGCCATGTAGTTTCATCCGAAGGAGTCAAACCAAACCCCAAGAAATTAGACGCTGTAAAAAACTTTCGATTACCCTGCAATGCCACGGACGTGAAATCATTCTTAGGTTTAGCAGGTTATTATCGCAAATTTATTCGAAACTTTTCCAAAATCGCGAAAAGCCTTACAGACTTAACAAAAAAAGGACACACCATTCCATTGGACTGACAAACACCAGATTAGCTTTGATACTTTAAAAGACAAACTCTGTAATTTCCCAATATTAGCTTATCCAGACTTTAACAAAACCTTTACCTTAACTACCGACGCAAGTAACGAAGGACTAGGAGCAATACTGTCGCAAGACGGTCATCCTTGTTGTTACATTTCAAGAACACTGAATCCACCCGAACGAAACTATACCACGACAGAAAAGGAACTCTTAGCCATCGTATGGGCCGTGAAAAGATTAAGACAATATTTGTTAGGACGACGCTTCATTATTCGAACCGACCACCAAGCTCTTAAGTGGCTACACAATTGCAAAGACCCTTCTAGCAGACTGATTCGTTGGAGACTTAGACTCGAAGAATATGACTATGAAATCGAATATACAAAGGGTAAAGATAACACAGCTGCAGACGCTTTATCTAGAGTTCACGCAGTAACTCGCGACGAAGTAGTTAACCTCGACCTAGTAATTGATCACACTAATTCATTCAACGCATGGAAAGACAACAACGAGAATCCGAAACTCTTAGAAATTAAACCAAATGACCAAACATTTTACCAATTAACTTGAAACGACTTAGGAGAATACGACGAGACACTTTGGATCAGAAGACTTTACAAAATTCTTAAAGATACAACAAAAATCGGCATAGGAAATAACGACTTCACTGAATTAGAGAAAACACAGATTAAACTCATGCTAATATATTTTAACGACACGTACAAGAAAATTACTTATGCACCTAATCCCATCTTAAAACTAGACGAAAACGAAATAATACAAGCAATAAAGGAAAACCATAACGACACCGTAGGACATTTAGGGATACAGAAAACGTATCAACGGATCAAGGATAAATTCAAAATTTCCGGACTTTTAGAAAGAGTAGAAAACTTTGTGAAAACATGCGACACATGTCAAAAGGAGAAACTAACACGTATCAGACCCAAAGAATCCCCACAAATCTCAGACACGCCACTTAACCCTAACGACAAAATCGCTATGGACATCATAGGACCGATGACGAAAACCAAACGCGGAAACCAATACATACTTTCAATACACGATGAACTTACGAAATATCTGATACTAGTTCCCCTTAAAACGCAACGAACTGAATCCATAATTAACGCGCTTATTGAACACTATATTTACATATTTTCGGCACCAAAAACGATCCTAACAGATCAGGGACAAAATTTTGTTAGTGATTTAATGACGAAATTTGAAGAAGCTTTTAAAATCAAACACATCAAAACAACTTCATTTCACCCACAAAGTAACGGATCCCTCGAAAGAACGCATGCCTCAGTTAAAGATTTAATTCGTACTGCATTACACGACAATGACAAAGAATGGGATGAAGTACTTAATTTCATTTGTTTAGGGTACAACACCGCGAAATGAAGGAACAGGATTCTCTCCCTTTGAATTGACCTTTGGGCGAAAAGCTAACTTACCTTCCGCAATATCCAAATTTCCCACACTTACCTATGATGATATGTACTCACTTTGGCAAAAACAGTTGAATAAATATTGGGAAACAGCTCACAAAACACTTATTCAGAATAAGCAACGATACAAGCGAGACCAAGAAAGAAAGATTGTTAAAACTCAGACTGTGTTTAGGAAAGGAGACTTTGTTTTAATTCACAACGACCATAAAAGAGATAAGTTGGACATTGAATGGTTAGGACCCTACAGAATTAACGATGTGAAAACTCCTTATTACATTATTTCTATCGACAATGCTAAGAAAAAGATACATGGTAACCGATTGAAAGCGTACTTTTTTCAGGATAATGCTGACCCTAGCACTAGTAACAATACCCTTAATTAGTTGCCTTAAATTCACGGGATAGGAATTACGCTTTGTAAACAAACCCAACCAATTCACGATCGAAAACTACAACATGATTACGCCTCTGAAATTATTAGCTTCTCGAACACTAACAAATATTGTAAAATTGCTATATTTAAGATTAACGAAATAACTTTTGTACCATAACATGCAGAAAATCAATTCATAGCGATTCCTGAAAAAAAAGCATAAACATATCCTTTGATCTACATTTAAATAATTCCATTCTACTACGATCTTAGAGGACCAAGATCAATCTAACCAGGGGGGTATGTCACGACCGGCATACTTCAAATCCGACGGACTGACGATAGAGATAAAGATGTGGCGGCACTCGGCGACAATGTATATCGCTGAAGTGCCTAATGAACCATCAACATCCCAACGGTCCTTCCACCGAAGGTTCTAGAAGAAAGAGCACGTGGCAACGATCGCGGACGCCTAGCAAATGCATGGACGGTGGGGATGTTGAGGGATGACAAAAGAAAGTAATCGGATCCGATCGAAAGTAAAATCATAAGAGTCAGTCTTAGAAAGTCACGCCTAGAGTTCGGAAGTAAATTGTAAAGTGTATTGATGTTAGAAAAAAAATAAAGTTTTCTTTTTTTATTTTTTACCTCAAATTCCTTTTTTTATTTTGTTATTTTACGTGACAGATGCATCGAGAAGCTTCCAATCGCCGCTGCTAGGCAGACTCTGCCAAGAGTTTGTTGTATACTCTTTGGAAGCATCGAGAAAGATCCAAACGTCGTTGCTAGGCAGCCTCTGTCTGGAGTCTGATTCCTAATACAACGTGTGTCCCATTATATCGACATCTCCAAAGTACAATTCTATGTGATTTCTAGGGAGAACAATACAACCGATCCACACCTTCGTCAGGCAAAACGTTTATCCCGTGACCGCGGCTACGCTCGGCGACCAGCTGCCACCTCGAACCCACCCTCGCCATCACATATATCGAACAATTACAAATGACAACAATTGCTTAATTACAGCTATGACAAAATCCAGGCTAAAGCACCAGAAGACTCTCGCAAAATTGCAAAGGGAAGGCTCCGGTTTTCCTTTCATCTCCGACACGTTCTTTTGTGATCCCGTTGGCCGCGGATTCGTTATCGGGCCTGAGACCATCGTCACTAGTGTCGCGAGTGCCAATTGTCGTGATCAATTGTCAAGACTGTAATAACTCTATTATTGTAATAAACTACACCTGCGTGTACCCTACCAATGGCTAATTCCCGTGAAGATTCATATGACGCCCACAACCCTACTCCCAGTGCTAATCCGACATACATATTAATATTTTTAAATATTTTTTTTTTAATATTCAAAAATTTTTTAAATTTCCCTAATATTTTCAATATTATGCTCTAAATGTATAAGCTATTTAAATTAAACAAGTTCATCTTTCTCTTTATTTAATTTAAATATAAATTAGTAATAATAATTAAATAATTAATTATAAATATATTTATAATCAAATTATTATTATTAATATTAATAAATAAATATATATTAATAATAAATAAGAAATTTTTAATATAAATGTATTTCTAATAAATCACAAACATATCCTATAATCTGCCCTATAAATGTTTCAACTAAACATTTTTCAAAATAAAATTCATAATAAATTATTTTATTTGTTAAATAACTCATTATAAACTTATAAAAAATTCTATTATAAAAAATCTTTTGATAAATATTAATTTTTTTCAAATAAATATTTAATATTAATACTAAAAATATTAATCCTAATAATATTATCTTAAATACAAGATATTTATAACTATAAATTAAATTAATATTTAATTGATAAAAGAAAAAATTAAAAATAAATTTTCTTAAAATTAATATAATTATTAAAATTACTGATATAATTCCAGCTATAATACAATCTTCATTTAAATAAATTAAATTTATTATATAATTATTTCCCACTATTATAAATATTGTACGAAAAGAATATGATACTGTAAAAATTGTTCCAAAAATTAAATTTATTGTACTAAAAATTCTTTTCATATTTAAAAAATAATATTCAATAATTAAATCTTTAGAATAAAATCCTACTAAAAACGGAAATCCACATAATATTAATGTTACGCCATGCGGCTTGCCATAGATTATATTCTTAACTGTCGGTCGCGGCACTATAATGTCGCAGACGGATCGTCGCGGCTGCCCGGCAAAACAAACATTGTAGTGGCAAGCGCATGGTTCATTAAGCAGGGCGACCTCCAGAAGCGTCGATTCGTGGCCGTTATTTTATCTGGCGTAAAAGAATGTGGCGTGATCCGAAGGTAGTGGGGGTCGCCTTCCAGAAAAAATCAGAACATTTCGAGAAGCCAAACAGTCAACACACATCTTATATCGCGCTTACGTAGTCACATTTTCTTTTTGTTGTTCCATTTATATCTTTCTAGTTACTAAGTTGTTGCAATAAACATTAATTTAGTTGTGTTAATTTTGTGAAATTTCATTAAACTACCCTTATTATCATAATCGAAATAAGGGAATCGATCAGTTCGTGGCGTCGATTGTTTAATCGTAACGAGAACTTACAACTCTCGTTGACGTGATATCTCGCGATCGCGTCTCTCCGCGAATGATCGAAACATTTTGGTCCTTCGAGCCGGATCACGTGCCAGTGAAGAGTGCACTTACCAGTGACCACACAGTGCCACGTGACTTTATCAAAACCAGCAGCGGAAGCAGGAGCATCCACTACAGCGAAACCAGTGACGTCAGGCGCGTCATCTTCGAAGAAGCACATCCCATTGGCAAGGGAACGCAACCACGCAGCCTTCCGTCGCAGCTGGACAATCATCAACGCAACGAATTTCACAACTTAACATACACGCGACCTCACGCCGCACGACAGTAAGGTAAGCTCGTTCCTTATTTCGACTATCTCCTATCCTCGGCAACGATGACGAGCGAAGACCAACTCATCTCCCTGCGTCGAAGACGAGGCTACTGTAGCGGCCGATTCACATATTTATCGAATCGACTGGACGAGTACGAGCAATCTGAGAGTCAGCAAAATTCCTTATTAAAGAATTACGAGAAACAACTGACCGAAGTTGCGAGTCAATTCGAAGCGATTCAACTCGAATTAGAAGTATTGGACGAGGGGGAACAAGCGCGCGGCTTCGAAATAAGGGATCAGTACGTCGCGGTAGACACAAGGCTACAAAATCTTCTGAGGAACGCGCAAACAGCTTCGCCGTCGACATCCATAAACCCTCCAACCTGTGCATCATCCGCAAGTTCAAATCCGATATCCATTAAATTACCAGATCTTCGGCTCCCCACCTTTGACGGAAGCTTAGAAAAATGGAACACGTTTTATGATACTTTTTCCTCCACTATCGATAAAAATCCTAGTCTCACTGACATACAGAAATTCCATTACCTGCAGTCCGCCCTGCAAGGAGAAGCAGCCGATTGTTTAAACGCGTTACCCCTTAGTAATGTAAACTACAGTCAGGCTATAGCCGTTCTCAAGGAAAGTTTCGAATGTCCACGATACACAGCTTTCAGTCACTGCATGGCAATAATTGATTATCCAAGGATAACCAAGGAGTCTCCAACGGAATTAAGGCGCTTAGTCCACACATTTAAACAACATATATATGCATTGAACAAATTAGGAGAGTCCTACCCCGATACGAGTGCTATGCTCAACAGCCTCATCCTCTCGAAAATACCACTAAGTATCCAAAAGCAATGGGAAATGACGCTGCCCAATAACGAGGTACCTCCGTACATTCATTTATTAAACTTCCTAGAGAGATTAGCACGAAGCTCCAGACCGATCACCACGGTCAGACAAACAAGAGAATCACCGGAACAAACTACTCCGGTCCGTCAACGCGCATCACGAGGGCATGCACTTACGGCGACACAGGTTACTCCAACATGCCCCACCTGTCAAGGACCACACCCCATTTGGAGATGTGACACCTTCAAAACCAAATCCCTTCGCGAACGCATTCGGGAGGTCAAAAGAGCATCACTATGCCTCAACTGCCTCGGCAAAGGGCACACAACGAAGCATTGTTTCGCAGGATCATGTCGCATATGTGGAGAACGACATCATACAATGCTGCATAGGACAAAACGCCATTCAGGGTCTCGTTCCAGCACGTCCAGCCCGAAATCTTCCCCATTAAATAGCCGATCCACAACACCTTCCTTGCCACCTTGCGTATCCCACTCGCCGCAAAAAGCACACAACAGACCACAGATCGGAAACACCACGAACAGCCGCGTCTCCAAGTCCACCGCCCAGTGACAGACGAACACACAACCAATGACGCCGACGATCGACGACTCCGTTGACGACCGAACATACCAGACCAATAGCATACGAATTACTGTCCAATGATCTAGTCATCACAGCGCAGATTAATATTTTGAATGATAAACAGCAACCAATCCGTTGTCGAGCGTTGCTCGACACCGGATCCAGTATGAACTTCATTACCGAGGAATTAGCAAAATCGTTAAAGATAAGGCAAAACAAATGTTCGGTCCCGATCGGAGCTCTAGACACCTTGACAACGACCTCTAAGCGACACATCACGGCCACGATCACTTCCACTGACGGTACATACACGCGGACATTAACGTTCCTTATCATTCCAACCATATCAACCTTAATTCCCAGCGAACCCATCGATCGTTCGACACTTGAGATACCAAAAAATCTCAAATTGGCCGATCCACGATTTCATTTACCAGCTCCGATAGATGTACTACTAAGCTCAGGTTCAACACTCGCGTCGATGTGTGTGGGACAAGTCAACCTCACGCAGCCAGACGAGCCTGGACTGCGTCTGCAAAAGACGCGATTCGGATGGGTAATCGGGGGGAGTCCAACTTCCCAAACCGCTACAAACATATTTCACACATCCACGACGACTTTACAAGCAGACCTCGCGCGGTTTTGGGAAATCGATGAAGGACCCTCAATTAAACATATCTCAGAGGCAGATCGACGATGCGAAGAACACTTCCAAGCCCACACCCGACGCACCAGCGAAGGACGATACATCGTCGCTCTACCTTTCAACGATCAGCTTCAGTCACTCGGATCCTCTAAAGCGCTGGCGAGTAAACGACTCGCCTCACTCAATCGCCGATTCCAGCACGACAAACGCTTCGAATCAGAATATCGAACGGTAATACAGGAATACCTGGCGTTGGGACACATGACGAAGGTCAATGACAACCACTCCGATGACAACGGATACTATTTACCCCATCATGGCGTGACCAAAGCATCGAGTCAAACCACCAAACTCCGTGTAGTTTTCGACGGATCGGCACCAAGCACTACCGGAACCTCCTTAAACGATACACTTCACACAGGACCCAAGTTACAGGAAGATTTATTTTATATATTAATTAGATTCCGCGCTCATCAATACGTACTCACCGGCGACATCGAGAAAATGTATCGGCAATTCCTCGTACGACCAGAGGATCGGAAATATCAAAGGATATTATGGCGCAGCGCGAGTGGAGAAACAGAAACATATGAGCTTAATACTGTAACGTTCGGTTTATCCGCAGCCCCGTATCTAGCTATTCGGTGCCTCAAGCAACTGGCAGAGGACGAAGGACATCGATTTCCACGTGCAGCACAGGTACTGCAGCGGGATTTCTACGTCGACGACGCTCTCACCGGAGCTGAAACGAAGGACGAAGCCCTCACGCTCAGAACAGAACTCACCAATTTACTTCAACTGGCCGGCTTAAACATACGAAAATGGGCGTCAAACGATAAGGACTTATTACACGGACTTTCCTTAGAAGAAACAAATCACCAACATTTTTTGGGCGACTCGCAAACCTTGAAGACGCTGGGAGTGTTTTGGAATTCATCCGACGACTCTATTCTTTACTCGGTCGAAGTCAAACCCACGCCCTCTCGAGTCACGAAACGAATCATCAGCTCGGAGATTGCAAAAATTTACGATCCGCTCGGTCTGCTCGCACCGGTGATTGTTCGGGCCAAGATGCTACTTCAACGAATATGGTCGTCGAAAATCGATTGGGATGAATCACTCCCGATCGAGTTACATACAGAGTGGGAAAGGTACTATGCCCAATTACCCTTATTAAACAACGTCAGGTTCCCACGCAAGGCAATAATCGAGTCCGCAATGGAAATTGAACTGCATGGTTTCTGCGATGCCAGCGAAAAGGCTTACGGAGCCTGTGTTTATCTTCGAACCCTTAACACCAACGGCCGTGTTTGGACCCAGCTTTTAACCGCAAAATCGAAAGTCGCCCCACTCAAGTGCCAGACCATTCCTCGGCTCGAGCTGAGCGGAGCACTCCTTCTTACGTCCCTGATGTCAACCGTACAACAAGCCCTATTACACAAAATTACTCGAACTATCTATTGGACCGATTCCACTATCGTCCTCCATTGGCTCAATACATCACCTCACACCCTTAAAACATTCGTCGCTAACAGAGTCTCCGAAATTCAAACAAAAACCAGCATCCGCGATTGGCGCCACGTTCCTACCGACGACAACCCCGCGGACTTAATATCACGCGGCCAAACACCCGAAGAGTTTCTGCGCCCAACCATCTGGCAGCACGGTCCTGCATGGCTCTACCAGTCGGAAGGCTATTGGCCGACATGGGCGCTAACACCGCAAATTGAAGTACCGGAGCAGAAGGGGGCGATTTGTCTGTCCGCAAACCCCGCCGATTACAGTTTGTTGCAAAGATATTCATCCTGGCCCAAATTGATACGAATCATAGCTCGTTGCCTCCGTTGGAAACAGAAAAGGAACCGAGCGGCACCCCTAACCGTTACTGAATTACGCATAACGCACAATAAACTGATAAAATTGTTGCAAAACATCCATTTCTCCGAGGAAATTCGTACACTCCAAAAAGATCGGAACGCGGCGATAAAGGGTAAGCTCACGCGACTCAATCCGTTCATAGACAAGGAAGGAATATTGCGAGTCGGGGGTCGACTCAGTCATTCGTCGATGACCTTCGCCCAGAAACATCCCATAGTATTACCTAAGTCATCCGTTACAACACGCATCATAGACCACGAGCACAAGATCCACATGCATTCCGGAACGCAGGCTACGTTATACGCAGTAAGACAAAGATACTGGCCCGTTGACGGTCGAAGTCAAGTATGGCGGGCGATCAAAGGCTGCGTCCGCTGCTGCCGCGCTCAACCACCGCCGGTAGAATACGTGATGGGTAATCTGCCGGAGGCGCGAGTAACGGAATCTCGCCCATTTACAAACGTCGGCGTCGATTACTGCGGGCCGTTCCACATCAAGGAAAAACGAGATCGTAACCGTCGTCAGATAAAAGTATACGTAGCCATTTTCGTATGCCTAGCAATTAAAGCGGTACACATCGAGCTCGTTGACGATCTCACTAGCGAAGCCTTCATCGCCGCTCTTCGCAGATTTATCGCTCGACGAGGGTATTGCTCCACCATCCATTCTGATAACGGCACCAACTTCAGAGGAGCAAGCAACGAATTACGAGAGCTTCACGATTTATTACAATCGGACGATCACAAGGAAAAAGTGACCGCATTTTTAGCCGACAAACAAATCGAATGGCACTTCATTCCCCCTCATTCGCCGCATTTCGGTGGGCTATGGGAAGCAGCGGTGAAGTCATTTAAACGCCACCTCAGGCGTGTAGCCGGCAACGAGTTACTCACCTCTGAACAATTGAATACTCTTATCATAGAAATAGAAGCAGTCCTCAATTCCCGCCCGCTAACTCCTATCTCCACCGATCCAAATGATCTCCTAGTCCTCACTCCCGGACATTTTCTCATTGGCGATTCACTAATGTGCTTACGTGATCGAGATTTCAGAGACATTCCATCGAACCGACTCTCCAGATGGCAGCATATCCAACAGCTTAAACAGCATTTTTGGAACCGCTGGCATAAGGAGTATATGAACGAGCTAACCAACCGCAATAAGTGGAGCAAGGGTGGACACGGCATCCAAAAAGGCACAATCGTCATCCTCAGAGAGGACAACGTTCCCTCCATGCATTGGCCTCTGGGCCGAGTTATCAAGGTTCATCCAGGCGCCGATGGTGTCATCCGGACAGCTACAGTTCAGACGGCAAAGAGCGTTTTGGATCGGGCCGTCAAAAGGCTTGTCCCACTGCCAATTCAACCCGATCTCGAGAAACCCGAACAACTAGCCACCGAGACGAACTAAGATGGGAACTTCAACCACATCTCGCTAATTTGATCGGTACCCTCTCAACGGGGGGAGGATGTTACGCCATGCGGCTTGCCATAGATTATATTCTTAACTGTCGGTCGCGGCACTATAATGTCGCAGACGGATCGTCGCGGCTGCCCGGCAAAACAAACATTGTAGTGGCAAGCGCATGGTTCATTAAGCAGGGCGACCTCCAGAAGCGTCGATTCGTGGCCGTTATTTTATCTGGCGTAAAAGAATGTGGCGTGATCCGAAGGTAGTGGGGGTCGCCTTCCAGAAAAAATCAGAACATTTCGAGAAGCCAAACAGTCAACACACATCTTATATCGCGCTTACGTAGTCACATTTTCTTTTTGTTGTTCCATTTATATCTTTCTAGTTACTAAGTTGTTGCAATAAACATTAATTTAGTTGTGTTAATTTTGTGAAATTTCATTAAACTACCCTTATTATCATAATCGAAATAAGGGAATCGATCAGTTCGTGGCGTCGATTGTTTAATCGTAACGAGAACTTACAACTCTCGTTGACGTGATATATCGCGATCGCGTCTCTCCGCGAATGATCGAAACAATAGCCGTCATTTCCTTCCCGTTGGAGATATTTCGACGTTTAAGCACTCGTTGAACTCCATTTCACAGTGCTAATGCAATGCACAACCGTTTAAGCGTCGAAACAATCAAAATATCTCGCAAATCGCGATTTTGACGAAAAATAGCCATCATTTCCTGCCCGTTGGAGATATTTCGACGTTTAAGCACTCGTTGAACTCCATTTCACAGTGCTAATGCAATGCACAGCTGTTTAAGAGTCGAAACAATCAAAATATCTCGCAAATTGCGATTTTGACGTAAAATAGCCGTCATTTCCTGCCCGTTGGAGATATTTCGACGTTTAAGCACTCGTTAAACTCCATTTCACAGTGCTAATGCATTGCACAACCGCTTAAGCGTCGAAACAATCAAAATAGCTCGCAAATCGCGAAGATTTCGTCGATTTTGAAGAAAAATAGCCGTCATTTCCTTCCCGTTGGAGGTATTTCGACGTTTAAGCACTCGTTGAACTCCATTTCACAGTGCTAATGCAATGCACAACCATTTAAGCGTCGAAACAATCAACATATATCGCAAATCGCGAAGATTTCGTCGATTTTGACGAAAAATAGCCGTCATTTCCTTCCCGTTGGAGATATTTCGACGTTTAAGCACACGTTGAACTCCATTTCGCAGTGCTAATGCAATGCACAACCATTTAAGCGTCGAAACAGTCAAAATATCTCGCAAATCGCGAAGATTTCGTCGATTTTGACGAAAAATAGCCGTCATTTCCTTCCCGTTGGAGATATTTCGACGTTAAAGCACTCGTTGAACACCATTTCACAGTGCTAATGCAATGCACAACCATTTAAGCGTCGAAACAATAAAAATATCTCGCAAATCGCGAAGATTTCGTCGATTTTGATTATAAATAGCCGTCATTTCCTTCCCGTTGGAGATATTTCGACGTTTAAGCACTCGTTGAACTCCATTTCGCAGAGCTAATGCAATGCACAACCACTTAAGCGTCGAAACAACTAAAATATCTCGCAAATCGCGAAGATTTCGTCGATTTTGACGAAAAATAGCCATCATTTCCTTCCCGTTGAAGATATTTCGACGTTAAAGCACTCGTTGAACTCCATTTCACAGTTCTAATGCAATGCACAACCGTTTAAGCGTCGAAATGATCAAAATATCTCGCAAATCGCGATTTTGAAGAAAAATAGCCGTCATTTCCTGCCCGTTGGAGATATTTCGACGTTTAAGCACTCGTTGAACTCCATTTCACAGTGCTAATGCAATGCACAGCTGTTTAAGCGTCGAAACAATCAAAATATCTCGCAAATCGCGATTTCGACGAAAAATAGCCGTCATTTGCTTCCCGTTGGAGATATTTCGACGTTTAAGCACTCGTTGAACTCCATTTCACAGTGCTAATGCAATGCACAACCACTTAAGCGTCGAAACAACTAAAATATCTCGCAAATCGCGAAGATTTCGTCGATTTTGACGAAAAATAGCCGTCATTTCCTTCCCGTTGGAGATATTTCGACGTTTAAGCACTCGTTGAACTCCATTTCACAGTGCTAATGCAATGCACAACCGTTTAAGAGTCGAAACAATCAAAATATATCGCAAATCGCGATTTTGAAGAAAAATAGCCGCCATTTCCTGCACGTTGGAGATATTTCGACGTTTAAGCACTCGTTGAACTGCATTTCACAGTGCTAATGCAATGCACAGCTGTTTAAGCGTCGAAACAAACAAAATATCTCGCAAATCGCGATTTCGACGAAAAATAGCCGTCATTTGCTTCCCGTTGGAGATATTTCGACGTTTAAGCACTCGTTGAACTCCATTTCACAGTGCTAATGCAATGCACAACCATTTAAGCGTCGAAACAATAAAAATATCTCGCAAATCGCGAAGATTTCGTCGATTTTGATTATAAATAGCCGTCATTTCCTTCCCGTTGGAGATATTTCGACGTTTAAGCACTCGTTGAACTCCATTTCGCAGTGCTAATGCAATGCACAACCGTTTAAGCGTCGAAACGATCAAAATATCTCGCAAATCGCGATTTTGACGAAAAATTGCCGTCATTTCCTGCCCGTTGGAGATATTTCGACGTTTAAGCACTCGTTGAACTCCATTTCGCAGTGCTAATGCAATGCACAACCATTTAAGCGTCGAAACAGTCAAAATATCTCGCAAATCGCGAAGATTTCGTCGATTTTGACGAAAAATAGCCGTCATTTCCTTCCCGTTGGAGATATTTCGACGTTAAAGCACTCGTTGAACACCATTTCACAGTGCTAATGCAATGCACAACCATTTAAGCGTCGAAACAATAAAAATATCTCGCAAATCGCGAAGATTTCGTCGATTTTGATTATAAATAGCCGTCATTTCCTTCCCGTTGGAGATATTTCGACGTTTAAGCACTCGTTGAACTCCATTTCGCAGTGCTAATGCAATGCACAACCACTTAAGCGTCGAAACAACTAAAATATCTCGCAAATCGCGAAGATTTCGTCGATTTTGACGAAAAATAGCCATCATTTCCTTCCCGTTGAAGATATTTCGACGTTAAAGCACTCGTTGAACTCCATTTCACAGTTCTAATGCAATGCACAACCGTTTAAGCGTCGAAATGATCAAAATATCTCGCAAATCGCGATTTTGAAGAAAAATAGCCGTCATTTCCTGCCCGTTGGAGATATTTCGACGTTTAAGCACTCGTTGAACTCCATTTCACAGTGCTAATGCAATGCACAGCTGTTTAAGCGTCGAAACAATCAAAATATCTCGCAAATCGCGATTTCGACGAAAAATAGCCGTCATTTGCTTCCCGTTGGAGATATTTCGACGTTTAAGCACTCGTTGAACTCCATTTCACAGTGCTAATGCAATGCACAACCACTTAAGCGTCGAAACAACTAAAATATCTCGCAAATCGCGAAGATTTCGTCGATTTTGACGAAAAATAGCCGTCATTTCCTTCCCGTTGGAGATATTTCGACGTTTAAGCACTCGTTGAACTCCATTTCACAGTGCTAATGCAATGCACAACCGTTTAAGAGTCGAAACAATCAAAATATATCGCAAATCGCGATTTTGAAGAAAAATAGCCGCCATTTCCTGCACGTTGGAGATATTTCGACGTTTAAGCACTCGTTGAACTGCATTTCACAGTGCTAATGCAATGCACAGCTGTTTAAGCGTCGAAACAAACAAAATATCTCGCAAATCGCGATTTCGACGAAAAATAGCCGTCATTTGCTTCCCGTTGGAGATATTTCGACGTTTAAGCACTCGTTGAACTCCATTTCACAGTGCTAATGCAATGCACAACCATTTAAGCGTCGAAACAATAAAAATATCTCGCAAATCGCGAAGATTTCGTCGATTTTGATTATAAATAGCCGTCATTTCCTTCCCGTTGGAGATATTTCGACGTTTAAGCACTCGTTGAACTCCATTTCGCAGTGCTAATGCAATGCACAACCGTTTAAGCGTCGAAACGATCAAAATATCTCGCAAATCGCGATTTTGACGAAAAATTGCCGTCATTTCCTGCCCGTTGGAGATATTTCGACGTTTAAGCACTCGTTGAACTCCATTTCACAGTGCTAATGCAATGCACAACCACTTAAGCGTCGAAACAACTAAAATATCTCGCAAATCGCGAAGATTTCGTCGATTTTGACGAAAAATAGCCGTCATTTCCTTCCCGTTGGAGATATTTCGACGTTTAAGCACTCGTTGAACTCCATTTCACAGTGCTAATGCAATGCATAACCGTTTAAGCGTCGAAACAATCAAAATATATCGCAAATCGCGATTTTGGCGAAAAATAGCCGTCATTTCCTGCCAGTTGGAGATATTTCGACGTTTAAGCACTCGTTGAACTCCATTTCACAGTGCTAATGCAATGCACAACCGTTTAAGCGTCGAAACAATCAAAATATCTCGCAAATCGCGATTTTGACGAAAAATAGCCGTCATTTCCTGCCAGTTGGAGATATTTCGACGTTTAAGCACTCGTTGAACTCCATTTCACAGTGCTAATGCAATGCACAACCGTATAAGCGTCGAAGCAATAAAAATATCTCGCAAATCGCGATTTTGACGAAAAATAGCCGTCGTTTCCTGCACGTTCGAGATATTTCGACGTTTAAGCGCTCGTTAAACTCCATTTTACAGTGCAAATGCATTGCACAACCGTTTAAGCGTCGAAACAATCAACATATCTCGCAAATCGCGAAGATTTCGTCGATTTTGACGAAAAATAGCCGTCATTTCCTTCCCGTTGGAGATATTTCGACGTTTAAGCACACGTTGAACTCCATTTCGCAGTGCCAATGCAATGCACAACCATTTAAGCGTCGAAACAATAAAAATATCTCGCAAATCGCGAAGATTTCGTCGATTTTGATTAAAAATAGCCGTCATTTCCTTCCCGTTGGAGATATTTCGACGTTTAAGCACTCGTTGAACTCCATTTCACAGTGCTAATGCAATGCACAACCGTTTAAGCTTCGAAACGATCAAAATATCTCGCAAATCGCGATTTTGACGAAAAATTGCCGTCATTTCCTGCCCGTTGGAGATATTTCGACGTTTAAGCACTCGTTGAACTCCATTTCACAGTGCTAATGCAATGCACAGCCATTTAAGCGTCGAAACAATAAAAATATCTCGCAAATCGCGATTTTGACGAAAAATAGCCGTCATTTCCTGCCAGTTGGAGATATTTCGACGTTTAAGCACTCGTTGAACTCCATTTCACAGTGCTAATGCAATGCACAACCGTATAAGCGTCGAAGCAATAAAAATATCTCGCAAATCGCGATTTTGACGAAAAATAGCCGTCGTTTCCTGCACGTTCGAGATATTTCGACGTTTAAGCGCTCGTTAAACTCCATTTTACAGTGCAAATGCATTGCACAACCGTTTAAGCGTCGAAACAATCAACATATCTCGCAAATCGCGAAGATTTCGTCGATTTTGACGAAAAATAGCCGTCATTTCCTTCCCGTTGGAGATATTTCGACGTTTAAGCACACGTTGAACTCCATTTCGCAGTGCCAATGCAATGCACAACCATTTAAGCGTCGAAACAATAAAAATATCTCGCAAATCGCGAAGATTTCGTCGATTTTGATTAAAAATAGCCGTCATTTCGTTCCCGTTGGTGATATTTCGACGTTTAAGCACTCGTTGAACTACATTTCGCAGTGCTAATGCAATGCACAACCGTTTAAGCGTCGAAACGATCAAAATATCTCGCAAATCGCGATTTTGACGAAAAATAGCCGTCATTTCCTTCCCGTTGGAGATATTTCGACGTTAAAGCACTCGTTGAACTCCATTTCACAGTGCTAATGCAATGCACAGCCGTTTAAGCGTCGAGATGATCAAAATATCTCGCAAATCGCGATTTTGAAGAAAAATAGGCGTCATTTCCTTCCCGTTTTAGATATTTCGACGTTTAAGCACTCGTTGAACTCCATTTCGCAGTGCTAATGCAATGCACAACCTTTTAAGCGTCGAAACGATCAAAATATCTCGCAAACCGCGATTTTGACGAAAAATTGCCGTCATTTCCTGCCCGTTGGAGATATTTCGACGTTTAAGCACTCGTTGAACTCCATTTCACAGTGCTAATGCAATGCACAACCACTTAAGCGTCGAAACAATTAAACTATCTCGCAAATCGCGAAGATTTCGTCGATTTTGACGAAAAATAGCCGCCATTTCCTTCCAGTTGGAGATATTTCGACGTTTAAGCGCTCGTTGAACTCCATTTCACAGTGCTAATGCAATGCATAACCGTTTAAGCGTCGAAACAATCAAAATATCTCGCAAATCGCGATTTTGACGAAAATAGCCGTCATTTCCTGCACGCTGGAGATATTTCGACGTTTAAGCGCTCGTTAAACTCCATTTTACAGTGCTAATGCAATGCACAACCACTTAAGCGTCGAAACAACTAAAATATCTCGCAAATCGCGAAGATTTCGTCGATTTTGACGAAAAATAGCCGTCATTTCCTTCCCGTTGGAGATATTTCGACGTTTAAGCACTCGTTGAACTCCATTTCACAGTGCTAATGCAATGCACAACCGTTCAAGCGTCGAAACAATCAAAATATCTCGCAAATCGCGATTTTTACGAAAAATAGCCGCCATTTCCTGCACGTTGGAGATATTTCGACGTTTAAGCGCTCGTTAAACTCCATTTTACAGTGCAAATGCAATGCACAACCACTTAAGCGTCGAAACAACTAAAATATCTCGCAAATCGCGAAGATTTCGTCGATTTTGACGAAAAATAGCCGTCATTTCCTTCCCGTTGGAGATATTTCGACGTTTAAGCACTCGTTGAACTCCATTTCACAGTGCTAATGCAATGCATAACCGTTTAAGCGTCGAAACAATCAAAATATATCGCAAATCGCGATTTTGGCGAAAAATAGCCGTCATTTCCTGCCAGTTGGAGATATTTCGACGTTTAAGCACTCGTTGAACTCCATTTCACAGTGCTAATGCAATGCACAACCGTTTAAGCGTCGAAACAATCAAAATATCTCGCAAATCGCGATTTTGACGAAAAATAGCCGTCATTTCCTGCCAGTTGGAGATATTTCGACGTTTAAGCACTCGTTGAACTCCATTTCACAGTGCTAATGCAATGCACAACCGTATAAGCGTCGAAGCAATAAAAATATCTCGCAAATCGCGATTTTGACGAAAAATAGCCGTCGTTTCCTGCACGTTCGAGATATTTCGACGTTTAAGCGCTCGTTAAACTCCATTTTACAGTGCAAATGCATTGCACAACCGTTTAAGCGTCGAAACAATCAACATATCTCGCAAATCGCGAAGATTTCGTCGATTTTGACGAAAAATAGCCGTCATTTCCTTCCCGTTGGAGATATTTCGACGTTTAAGCACACGTTGAACTCCATTTCGCAGTGCCAATGCAATGCACAACCATTTAAGCGTCGAAACAATAAAAATATCTCGCAAATCGCGAAGATTTCGTCGATTTTGATTAAAAATAGCCGTCATTTCGTTCCCGTTGGAGATATTTCGACGTTTAAGCACTCGTTGAACTACATTTCGCAGTGCTAATGCAATGCACAACCGTTTAAGCGTCGAAACGATCAAAATATCTCGCAAATCGCGATTTTGACGAAAAATAGCCGTCATTTCCTTCCCGTTGGAGATATTTCGACGTTAAAGCACTCGTTGAACTCCATTTCACAGTGCTAATGCAATGCACAGCCGTTTAAGCGTCGAGATGATCAAAATATCTCGCAAATCGCGATTTTGAAGAAAAATAGGCGTCATTTCCTTCCCGTTTTAGATATTTCGACGTTTAAGCACTCGTTGAACTCCATTTCGCAGTGCTAATGCAATGCACAACCTTTTAAGCGTCGAAACGATCAAAATATCTCGCAAACCGCGATTTTGACGAAAAATTGCCGTCATTTCCTGCCCGTTGGAGATATTTCGACGTTTAAGCACTCGTTGAACTCCATTTCACAGTGCTAATGCAATGCACAACCACTTAAGCGTCGAAACAATTAAACTATCTCGCAAATCGCGAAGATTTCGTCGATTTTGACGAAAAATAGCCGCCATTTCCTTCCAGTTGGAGATATTTCGACGTTTAAGCGCTCGTTGAACTCCATTTCACAGTGCTAATGCAATGCATAACCGTTTAAGCGTCGAAACAATCAAAATATCTCGCAAATCGCGATTTTGACGAAAATAGCCGTCATTTCCTGCACGCTGGAGATATTTCGACGTTTAAGCGCTCGTTAAACTCCATTTTACAGTGCTAATGCAATGCACAACCACTTAAGCGTCGAAACAACTAAAATATCTCGCAAATCGCGAAGATTTCGTCGATTTTGACGAAAAATAGCCGTCATTTCCTTCCCGTTGGAGATATTTCGACGTTTAAGCACTCGTTGAACTCCATTTCACAGTGCTAATGCAATGCACAACCGTTCAAGCGTCGAAACAATCAAAATATCTCGCAAATCGCGATTTTTACGAAAAATAGCCGCCATTTCCTGCACGTTGGAGATATTTCGACGTTTAAGCGCTCGTTAAACTCCATTTTACAGTGCAAATGCATTGCACAACCGTTTAAGCGTCGAAACAATCAAAATAGCTCGCAAATCGCGAAGATTTCGTCGATTTTGAAGAAAAATAGCCGTCATTTCCTTCCCGTTGGAGGTATTTCGACGTTTAAGCACTCGTTGAACTCCATTTCACAGTGCTAATGCAATGCACAACCATTTAAGCGTCGAAACAATCAACATATCTCGCAAATCGCGAAGATTTCGTCGATTTTGACGAAAAATAGCGGTCATTTCCTTCCCGTTGGAGATATTTCGACGTTTAAGCACTCGTTGAACTCCATTTCACAGTGCTAATGCAATGCACAACCATTTTAGCGTCGAAACAATAAAAATATCTCGCAAATCGCGAAGATTTCGTCGATTTTGATTAAAAATAGCCGTCATTTCCTTCCCGTTGGAGATATTTCGACGTTTAAGCACTCGTTGAACTCCATTTCGCAGTGCTAATGCAATGCACAACCGTTTAAGCGTCGAAACGATCAAAATATCTCGCAAATCGCGATTTTGACGAAAAATTGCCGTCATTTCCTGCCCGTTGGAGATATTTCGACGTTTAAGCACTCGTTGAACTCCATTTCACAGTGCTAATGCAATGCACAACCACTTAAGCGTCGAAACAGTTAAACTATCTCGCAAATCGCGAAGATTTCGTCGATTTTGACAAAAAATAGCCGTCATTTCCTTCCCGTTGGAGATATTTCGACGTTTAAGCACTCGTTGAACTCCATTTCACAGTGCTAATGCAATGCATATCCGTTTAAGCGTCGAAACAACCAAAATATCTCGCAAATCGCGATTTTGACGAAAAATAGCCGTCATTTCCTGCACGTTGGAGATATTTCGACGTTTAAGCGCTCGTTAAACTCCATTTTACAGTGCAAATGCATTGCACAACCGTTTAAGCGTCGAAACAATCAACATATCTCGCAAATCGCGAAGATTTCGTCGATTTTGACGAAAAATAGTCGTCATTTCCTTCCCGTTGGAGATATTTCGACGTTAAAGCACTCGTTGAAATCCATTTCACAGTGCTAATGCAATGCACAACCGTTTAAGCGTCGAAATGATCAAAATATCTCGCAAATCGCGATTTTGAAGAAAAATAGCCGTCATTTCCTGCCCGTTGGAGATATTTCGACGTTTAAGCACTCGTTGAACTCCATTTCACAGTGCTAATGCAATGCACAGCCGTTTAAGCGTCGAAACAATCAAAATATATCGCAAATCGCGATTTTGACGAAAAATAGCCGTCATTTCCTTCCCGTTGGAGATATTTCGACGTTTAAGCACACGTTGACCTCCATTTCGCAGTGCTAATGCAATGCACAACCATTTAAGCGTCGAAACAATCAAAATATCTCGCAAATCGCGATTTTGATGAGAAGTAACTGTCATTTCCTTCCCGTTGGAGATATTTCGACGTTCAAGCACTCGGTGAACTCCATTTCACAGTGCTAATGCAATGCACAACCATTTAAGCGTCGAAACAATAAAAATATCTCGCAAATCGCGAAGATTTCGTCGATTTTGATTATAAATAGCCGTCATTTCCTTCCCGTTGGAGATATTTCGACGTTTAAGCACTCGTTGAACTCCATTTCACAGTGCTAATGCAATGCACAACCGTTTAAGCGTCGAAACAATCAAAATATCTCGCAAATCGCGATTTTGACGAAAAATAGCCGTCATTTCCTGCCCGTTGGAGATATTTCGACGTTTAAGCACTCGTTGAACTCCATTTCACAGTGCTAATGCAATGCACAACCACTTAAGCGCCGAAAAAATCAAAATATCTCGCAAATCGCGAAGATTTCGTCGATTTTGACGAAAAATAGCGGTCATTTCCTTCCCGTTGGAGATATTTCGACGTTTAAGCACTCGTTGAACTCCATTTCACAGTGCTAATGCAATGCACAACCATTTAAGCGTCGAAACAATAAAAATATCTCGCAAATCGCGAAGATTTCGTCGATTTTGATTAAAAATAGCCGTCATTTCCTTCCCGTTGGAGATATTTCGACGTTTACGCACTCGTTGAACTCCATTTCGCAGTGCTAATGCAATGCACAACCGTTTAAGCGTCGAAACGATCAAAATATCTCGCAAATCGCGATTTTGACGAAAAATAGCCGTCATTTCCTTCCCGTTGGAGATATTTCGACGTTTAAGCACTCGTTGAACTCCATTTCGCAGTGCTAATGCAATGCACAACTGTTTAAGCGTCGAAACGATCAAAATATCTCGCAAACCGCGATTTTGACGAAAAATTGCCGTCATTTCCTGCCCGTTGGAGATATTTCGACGTTTAAGCACTCGTTGAACTCCATTTCACAGTGCTAATGCAATGCACAACCACTTAAGCGTCGAAACAATTAAACTATCTCGCAAATCGCGAAGAGTTCGTCGATTTTGACGAAAAATAGCCGCCATTTCCTTCCCGTTGGAGATATTTCGACGTTTAAGCGCTCGTTGAACTCCATTTCACAGTGCTAATGCAATGCATAACCGTTTAAGCGTCGAAACAATCAAAATATCTCGCAAATCGCGATTTTGACGAAAATAGCCGTCATTTCCTGCACGTTGGAGATATTTCGACGTTTAAGCGCTCGCTAAACTCCATTTTACAGTGCTAATGCAATGCACAACCACTTAAGCGTCGAAACAACTAAAATATCTCGCAAATCGCGAAGATTTCGTCGATTTTGACGAAAAATAGCCGTCATTTCCTTCCCGTTGGAGATATTTCGACGTTTAGGCACTCGTTGAACTCCATTTCACAGTGCTAATGCAATGCACAACCGTTCAAGCGTCGAAACAATCAAAATATCTCGCAAATCGCGATTTTTACGAAAAATAGCCGCCATTTCCTGCACGTTGGAGATATTTCGACGTTTAAGCGCTCGTTAAACTCCATTTTACAGTGCAAATGCATTGCACAACCGTTTAAGCGTCGAAACAATCAAAATAGCTCGCAAATCGCGAAGATTTCGTCGATTTTGAAGAAAAATAGCCGTCATTTCCTTCCCGTTGGAGGTATTTCGACGTTTAAGCACTCGTTGAACTCCATTTCACAGTGCTAATGCAATGCACAACCATTTAAGCGTCGAAACAATCAACATATCTCGCAAATCGCGAAGATTTCGTCGATTTTGACGAAAAATAGCGGTCATTTCCTTCCCGTTGGAGATATTTCGACGTTTAAGCACTCATTGAACTCCATTTCACAGTGCTAATGCAATGCACAACCGTTTAAGCGTCGAAACAATCAAAATATCTCGCAAATCGCGATTTTGACGAAAAATAGCCGTCATTTCCTGCCCGTTGGAGATATTTCGACGTTTAAGCACTCGTTGAACTCCATTTCACAGTGCTAATGCAATGCACAACCATTCTAGCGTCGAAACAATAAAAATATCTCGCAAATCGCGAAGATTTCGTCGATTTTGATTAAAAATAGCCGTCATTTCCTTCCCGTTGGAGATATTTCGACGTTTAAGCACTCGTTGAACTCCATTTCGCAGTGCTAATGCAATGCACAACCGTTTAAGCATCGAAACGATCAAAATATCTCGCAAATCGCGATTTTGACGAAAAATTGCCGTCATTTCCTGCCCGTTGGAGATATTTCGACGTTTAAGCACTCGTTGAACTCCATTTCACAGTGCTAATGCAATGCACAACCACTTAAGCGTCGAAACAACTAAAATATCTCGCAAATCGCGAAGATTTCGTCGATTTTGACGAAAAATAGCCGTCATTTCCTTCCCGTTGGAGATATTTCGACGTTTAAGCACTCGTTGAACTCCATTTCACAGTGCTAATGCAATGCATATCCGTTTAAGCGTCGAAACAATCAAAATATCTCGCAAATCGCGATTTTGATGAGAAGTAACTGTCCTTTCCTTCCCGTTGGAGATATTTCGACGTTCAAGCACTCGGTGAACTCCATTTCACAGTGCTAATGCAATGCACAACCATTTAAGCGTCGAAACAATAAAAATATCTCGCAAATCGCGAAGATTTCGTCGATTTTGATTATAAATAGCCGTCATTTCCTTCCCGTTGGAGATATTTCGACGTTTAAGCACTCGTTGAACTCCATTTCACAGTGCTAATGCAATGCACAACCGTTTAAGCGTCGAAACAATCAAAATATCTCGCAAATCGCGATTTTGACGAAAAATAGCCGTCATTTCCTGCCCGTTGGAGATATTTCGACGTTTAAGCACTCGTTGAACTCCATTTCACAGTGCTAATGCAATGCACAACCACTTAAGCGCCGAAAAAATCAAAATATCTCGCAAATCGCGGAGATTTCGTCGATTTTGACGAAAAATAGCGGTCATTTCCTTCCCGTTGGAGATATTTCGACGTTTAAGCACTCGTTGAACTCCATTTCACAGTGCTAATGCAATGCACAACCATTTTAGCGTCGAAACAATAAAAATATCTCGCAAATCGCGAAGATTTCGTCGATTTTGATTAAAAATAGCCGTCATTTCCTTCCCGTTGGAGATATTTCGACGTTTAAGCACTCGTTGAACTCCATTTCGCAGTGCTAATGCAATGCACAACCGTTTAAGCATCGAAACGATCAAAATATCTCGCAAATCGCGATTTTGACGAAAAATTGCCGTCATTTCCTGCCCGTTGGAGATATTTCGACGTTTAAGCACTCGTTGAACTCCATTTCACAGTGCTAATGCAATGCACAACCACTTAAGCGTCGAAACAACTAAAATATCTCGCAAATCGCGAAGATTTCGTCGATTTTGATTATAAATAGCCGTCATTTCCTTCCCGTTGGAGATATTTCGACGTTTAAGCACTCGTTGAACTCCATTTCACAGTGCTAATGCAATGCTCAACCGTTTAAGCGTCGAAACAATCAAAATATCTCGCAAATCGCGATTTTGACGAAAAATAGCCGTCATTTCCTGCCCGTTGGAGATATTTCGACGTTTAAGCACTCGTTGAACTCCATTTCACAGTGCTAATGCAATGCACAACCACTTAAGCGCCGAAAAAATCAAAATATCTCGCAAATCGCGGAGATTTCGTCGATTTTGACGAAAAATAGCGGTCATTTCCTTCCCGTTGGAGATATTTCGACGTTTAAGCACTCGTTGAACTCCATTTCACAGTGCTAATGCAATGCACAACCATTTAAGCGTCGAAACAATAAAAATATCTCGCAAATCGCGAAGATTTCGTCGATTTTGATTAAAAATAGCCGTCATTTCCTTCCCGTTGGAGATATTTCGACGTTTACGCACTCGTTGAACTCCATTTCGCAGTGCTAATGCAATGCACAACCGTTTAAGCGTCGAAACCATCAAAATATCTCGCAAATCGCGATTTTGACGAAAAATAGCCGTCATTTCCTTCTCGTTGGAGATATTTCGACGTTTAAGCACTCGTTGAACTCCATTTCGCAGTGCTAATGCAATGCACAACCGTTTAAGCGTCGAAACGATCAAAATATCTCGCAAATCGCGATTTTGACGAAAAATAGCCGTCATTTCCTGCCCGTTGGATATATTTCGACGTTTAAGCACTCGTTGAACTCCATTTCACAGTGCTAATGCAATGCACAACCATTTAAGCGTCGAAACAATAAAAATATCTCGCAAATCGCGAAGATTTCGTCGATTTTGATTAAAAATAGCCGTCATTTCCTTCCCGTTGGAGATATTTCGACGTTTAAGCACTCGTTGAACTCCAATTCACAGTGCTAATGCAATGCACAACCGTTTAAGCGTCGAAACAATCAAAATATCTCGCAAATCGCGATTTTGACGAAAAATAGCCGTCATTTCCTGCCCGTTGGAGATATTTCGACGTTTAAGCACTCGTTGAACTCCATTTCACAGTGCTAATGCAATGCACAACCATTTAAGCGTCGAAACAATAAAAATATCTCGCTAATCGCGAAGATTTCGTCGATTTTGATTAAAAATAGCCGTCATTTCCTTCCCGTTGGAGATATTTCGACGTTTACGCACTCGTTGAACTCCATTTCGCAGTGCTAATGCAATGCACAACCGTTTAAGCGTCGAAACGATCAAAATATCTCGCAAATCGCGATTTTGACGAAAAATTGCCGTCATTTCCTGCCCGTTGGAGATGTTTCGACGTTTAAGCACTCGTTGAACTCCATTTCACACTGCTAATGCAATGCACAACCACTTAAGCGTCGAAACAATTAAACTATCTCGCAAATCGCGAAGATTTCGTCGATTTTGACGAAAAATAGCCGTCATTTCCTTCCCGTTGGAGATATTTCGACGTATAAGCACTCGTTGAACTCCATTTCACAGTGCTAATGCAATGCACAACCGCTTAAGCGTCGAAACGATCAAAATATCTCGCAAATCGCGATTTTGACGAAAAATAGCCGTCATTTCCTTCCCGTTGGAGATATTTCGACGTTTAAGCACTCGTTGAACGCCATTTCGCAGTGCTAATGCAATGCACAACCGTTTAAGCGTCGAAACGATCAAAATATCTCGCAAATCGCGATTTTGACGAAAAATAGCCGTCATTTCCTGCCCGTTGGAGATATTTCGACGTTTAAGCACTCGTTGAACTCCATTTCACAGTGCTAATGCAATGCACAACCATTTAAGCGTCGAAACAATAAAAATATCTCGCAAATCGCGAAGATTTTGTCGATTTTGATTAAAAATAGCCGTCATTTCCTTCCCGTTGGAGATATTTCGACGTTTAAGCGCTCGTTGAACTCCATTTCACAGTGCTAATGCAATGCATAACCGTTTAAGCGTCGAAACGATCAAAATATCTCGCAAATCGCGATTTTGACGAAAAATTGCCGTCATTTCCTGCCCGTTGGAGATGTTTCGACGTTTAAGCGCTCGTTGAACTCCATTTCACACTGCTAATGCAATGCACAACCACTTAAGCGTCGAAACAATTAAACTATCTCGCAAATCGCGAAGATTTCGTCGATTTTGACGAAAAATAGCCGTCATTTCCTTCCCGTTGGAGATATTTCGACGTATAAGCACTCGTTGAACTCCATTTCACAGTGCTAATGCAATGCATAACCGTTTAAGCGTCGAAACAATCAAAATATCTCGCAAATCGCGATTTTGACCAAAAATAGCCGTCATTTCCTGCACGTTGGAGATATTTCGACGTTTAAGCCCTCGCTAAACTCCATTTTACAGTGCAAATGCATTGCACAACCGTTTAAGCGTCGAAACAATCAACATATCTCGCAAATCGCGACGATTTAGTCCATTTTGACGAAAAATAGCCGTCATTTCCTTCCCGTTGGAGATATTTCGACGTTTAAGCACACGTTGAACTCCATTTCGCAGTGCTAATGCAATGCACAACCATTTCAGCGTCGAAACAATCAAAATATCTCGCAAATCGCGAAGATTTCGTCGATTTTGACGAAAAATAGCCGTCATTTCCTTCCCGTTGGAGATATTTCGACGTTAAAGCACTCGTTGAACTCCATTTCACAGTGCTAATGCAATGCACAACCGTTTAAGCGTCGAAATGATCAAAATATCTCGCAAATCGCGATTTTGAAGAAAAATAGGCGTCATTTCCTTCCCGTTGGAGATATTTCGACGTTTAAGCACTCGTTGAACTCCATTTCGCAGTGCTAATGCAATGCACAACCGTTTAAGCGTCGAAACGATCAAAATATCTCGCAAACCGCGATTTTGACGAAAAATTGCCGTCATTTCCTGCCCGTTGGAGATATTTCGACGTTTAAGCACTCGTTGAACTCCATTTCACAGTGCTAATGCAATGCACAACCACTTAAGCGTCGAAACAATTAAACTATCTCGCAAACCGCGAAGATTTCGTCGATTTTGACGAAAAATAGCCGTCATTTCCTTCCCGTTGGAGATATTTCGACGTTTAAGCGCTCGTTGAACTCCATTTCACAGTGCTAATGCAATGCATAACCGTTTAAGCGTCGAAACAATCAAAATATCTCGCAAATCGCGATTTTGACGAAAAATAGCCGTCATTTCCTGCCCGTTGGAGATATTTCGACGTTTAAGCACTCGTTGAACTCCATTTCACAGTGCTAATGCAATGCACAACCATTTTAGCGTCGAAACAATAAAAATATCTCGCAAATCGCGAAGATTTCGTCGATTTTGATTAAAAATAGCCGTCATTTCCTTCCCGTTGGAGATATTTCGACGTTTAAGCACTCGTTGAACTCCATTTCGCAGTGCTAATGCAATGCACAACCGTTTAAGCGTCGAAACGATCAAAATATCTCGCAAATCGCGATTTTGACGAAAAATTGCCGTCATTTCCTGCCCGTTGGAGATATTTCGACGTTTAAGCACTCGTTCAACTCCATTTCACAGTGCTAATGCAATGCACAACCACTTAAGCGTCGAAACAATTAAACTATCTCGCAAATCGCGAAGATTTCGTCGATTTTGACAAAAAATAGCCGTCATTTCCTTCCCGTTGGAGATATTTCGACGTTTAAGCACTCGTTGAACTCCATTTCACAGTGCTAATGCAATGCACAACCATTTAAGCGTCGAAACAATAAACATATCTCGCAAATCGCGAAGATTTCGTCGATTTTGATTATAAATAGCCGTCATTTCCTTCCCGTTGGAGATATTTCGACGTTTAAGCACTCGTTGAACTCCATTTCACAGTGCTAATGCAATGCACAACCGTTTAAGCGTCGAAACAATCAAAATATCTCGCAAATCGCGATTTTGACGAAAAATAGCCGTCATTTCCTGCCCGTTGGAGATATTTCGACGTTTAAGCACTCGTTGAACTCCATTTCACAGTGCTAATGCAATGCACAACCATTTTAGCGTCGAAACAATAAAAATATCTCGCAAATCGCGAAGATTTCGTCGATTGTGATTAAAAATAGCCGTCATTTCCTTCCCGTTGGAGATATTTCGACGTTTAAGCACTCGTTGAACTCCATTTCGCAGTGCTAATGCAATGCACAACCGTTTAAGCGTCGAAACGATCAAAATATCTCGCAAATCGCGATTTTGACGAAAAATTGCCGTCATTTCCTGCCCGTTGGAGATATTTCGACGTTTAAGCACTCGTTGAACTCCATTTCACAGTGCTAATGCAATGCACAACCACTTAAGCGTCGAAACAATTAAACTATCTCGCAAATCGCGAAGATTTCGTCGATTTTGACAAAAAATAGCCGTCATTTCCTTCCCGTTCGAGATATTTCGACGTTTAAGCACTCGTTGAACTCCATTTCACAGTGCTAATGCAATGCATAACCGTTTAAGCGTCGAAACAATCAAAATATCTCGCAAATCGCGATTTTGACGAAAAATTGCCGTCATTTCCTGCCCGTTGGAGATATTTCGACGTTTAAGCACTCGTTGAACTCCATTTCACAGTGCTAATGCAATGCACAACCACTTAAGCGTCGAAACAATCAACATATCTCGCAAATCGCGAAGATTTCGTCGATTTTGACGAAAAATAGCGGTCATTTCCTTCCCGTTGGAGATATTTCGACGTTTAAGCACTCGTTGAACTCCATTTCACAGTGCTAATGCAATGCACAACCATTTTAGCGTCGAAACAATAAAAATATCTCGCAAATCGCGAAGATTTCGTCGATTTTGATTAAAAATAGCTGTCATTTCCTTCCCGTTGGAGATATTTCGACGTTTAAGCACTCGTTGAACTCCATTTCGCAGTGCTAATGCAATGCACAACCGTTTAAGCGTCGAAACGATCAAAATATCTCGCAAATCGCGATTTTGATGAGAAGTAACTGTCATTTCCTTCCCGTTGGAGATATTTCGACGTTCAAGCACTCGGTGAACTCCATTTCACAGTGCTAATGCAATGCACAACCATTTAAGCGTCGAAACAATAAAAATATCTCGCAAATCGCGAAGATTTCGTCGATTTTGATTATAAATAGCCGTCATTTCCTTCCCGTTGGAGATATTTCGACGTTTAAGCACTCGTTGAACTCCATTTCACAGTGCTAATGCAATGCACAACCATTTAAGCGTCGAAACAATCAACATATCTCGCAAATCGCGAAGATTTCGTCGATTTTGATTATAAATAGCCGTCATTTCCTTCCCGTTGGAGATATTTCGACGTTTAAGCACTCGTTGAACTCCATTTCACAGTGCTAATGCAATGCACAACTGTTTAATCGTCGAAACAATCAAAATATCTCGCAAATCGCGATTTTGACGAAAAATAGCCGTCATTTCCTGCCCGTTGGAGATATTTCGACGTTTAAGCACTCGTTGAACTCCATTTCACAGTGCTAATGCAATGCACAACCACTTAAGCGCCGAAAAAATCAAAATATCTCGCAAATCGCGAAGATTTCGTCGATTTTGACGAAAAACAGCGGTCATTTCCTTCCCGTTGGAGATATTTCGACGTTTAAGCAATCGTTGAACTCCATTTCACAGTGCTAATGCAATGCACAACCGTTTAAGCGTCGAAACAATCAAAATATGGCGCAAATAGCGATTTTGACGAAAAATAGCCGTCATTTCCTGCCCGTTGGAGATATTTCGACGTTTAAGCACTCGTTGAACTCCATTTCGCAGTGCTAATGCAATGCACAACCATTTAAGCGTCGAACCAATAAAAATATCTCGCAAATCGCGAAGATTTCGTCGATTTTGATTAAAAATAGCCGTCATTTCCTTCCCGTTGGAGATATTTCGACGTTTAAGCACTCGTTGAACTCCATTTCGCAGTGCTAATGCAATGCACAACCGTTTAAGCGTCGAAACGATCAAAATATCTCGCAAATCGCGATTTTGACGAAAAATTGCCGTCATTTCCTGCCCGTTGGAGATATTTCGACGTTTAAGCACTCGTTCAACTCCATTTTACAGTGCAAATGCATTGCACAACCGTTTAAGCGTCGAAACAATCAACATATCTCGCAAATCGCGAAGATTTCGTCGATTTTGACGAAAAATAGCGGTCATTTCCTTCCCGTTGGAGATATTTCGACGTTTAAGCACTCGTTGAACTCCATTTCACAGTGCTAATGCAATGCACAACCATTTTAGCGTCGAAACAATAAAAATATCTCGCAAATCGCGAAGATTTCGTCGATTTTGATTAAAAATAGCTGTCATTTCCTTCCCGTTGGAGATATTTCGACGTTTAAGCACTCGTTGAACTCCATTTCGCAGTGCTAATGCAATGCACAACCGTTTAAGCGTCGAAACGATCAAAATATCTCGCAAATCGCGATTTTGATGAGAAGTAACTGTCATTTCCTTCCCGTTGGAGATATTTCGACGTTCAAGCACTCGGTGAACTCCATTTCACAGTGCTAATGCAATGCACAACCATTTAAGCGTCGAAACAATAAAAATATCTCGCAAATCGCGAAGATTTCGTCGATTTTGATTATAAATAGCCGTCATTTCCTTCCCGTTGGAGATATTTCGACGTTTAAGCACTCGTTGAACTCCATTTCACAGTGCTAATGCAATGCACAACCATTTAAGCGTCGAAACAATCAACATATCTCGCAAATCGCGAAGATTTCGTCGATTTTGATTATAAATAGCCGTCATTTCCTTCCCGTTGGAGATATTTCGACGTTTAAGCACTCGTTGAACTCCATTTCACAGTGCTAATGCAATGCACAACTGTTTAATCGTCGAAACAATCAAAATATCTCGCAAATCGCGATTTTGACGAAAAATAGCCGTCATTTCCTGCCCGTTGGAGATATTTCGACGTTTAAGCACTCGTTGAACTCCATTTCACAGTGCTAATGCAATGCACAACCACTTAAGCGCCGAAAAAATAAAAATATCTCGCAAATCGCGAAGATTTCGTCGATTTTGACGAAAAACAGCGGTCATTTCCTTCCCGTTGGAGATATTTCGACGTTTAAGCAATCGTTGAACTCCATTTCACAGTGCTAATGCAATGCACAACCGTTTAAGCGTCGAAACAATCAAAATATGGCGCAAATAGCGATTTTGACGAAAAATAGCCGTCATTTCCTGCCCGTTGGAGATATTTCGACGTTTAAGCACTCGTTGAACTCCATTTCGCAGTGCTAATGCAATGCACAACCATTTAAGCGTCGAACCAATAAAAATATCTCGCAAATCGCGAAGATTTCGTCGATTTTGATTAAAAATAGCCGTCATTTCCTTCCCGTTGGAGATATTTCGACGTTTACGCACTCGTTGAACTCCATTTCGCAGTGCTAATGCAATGCACAACCGTTTAAGCGTCGAAACGATCAAAATATCTCGCAAATAGCGATTTTGACGAAAAATTGCCGTCATTTCCTTCCCGTTGGAGATATTTCGACGTTAAAGCACTCGTTGAAATCCATTTCACAGTGCTAATGCAATGCACAACCGTTTAAGCGTCGAAATGATCAAAATATTTCGCAAATCGCGATTTTGAAGAAAAATAGCCGTCATTTCCTGCCCGTTGGAGATATTTCGACGTTTAAGCACTCGATGAACTCCATTTCACAGTGCTAATGCAATGCACAGCCGTTTAAGCGTCGAAACAATCAAAATATCTCGCAAATCGCGATTTTGACGAAAAATAGCCGTCATTTCCTTCCCGTTAGAGATATTTCGACGTTTAAGCACACGTTGACCTCCATTTCGCAGTGCTAATGCAATGCACAACCATTTAAGCGTCGAAACAATCAAAATATCTCGCAAATCGCGATTTTGATGAGAAGTAACTGTCATTTCCTTCCCGTTGGAGATATTTCGACGTTCAAGCACTCGGTGAACTCCATTTCACAGTGCTAATGCAATGCACAACCATTTAAGCGTCGAAACAATAAAAATATCTCGCAAATCGCGAAGATTTCGTCGATTTTGATTATAAATAGCCGTCATTTCCTTCCAATTGGAGATATTTCGACGTTTAAGCACTCGTTGAACTCCATTTCACAGTGCTAATGCAATGCACAACCATTTAAGCGTCGAAACAATAAAAATATCTCGCAAATCGCGAAGATTTCGTCGATTTTGATTATAAATAGCCGTCATTTCCTTCCCGTTGGAGATATTTCGACGTTTAAGCACTCGTTGAACTCCATTTCACAGTGCTAATGCAATGCACAACCGTTTAAGCGTCGAAACAATCAAAATATCTCGCAAATCGCGATTTTGACGAAAAATAGCCGTCATTTCCTGCCCGTTGGAGATATTTCGACGTTTAAGCACTCGTTGAACTCCATTTCACAGTGCTAATGCAATGCACAAAAAACTTAAGCGCCGAAAAAATCAAAATATCTCGCAAATCGCGAAGATTTCGTCGATTTTGACGAAAAATAGCGGTCATTTCCTTCCCGTTGGAGATATTTCGACGTTTAAGCACTCGTTGAACTCCATTTCACAGTGCTAATGCAATGCACAACCGTTTAAGCGTCGAAACAATCAAAATATCGCGCAAATCGCGATTTTGACGAAAAATAGCCGTCATTTCCTGCCCGTTGGAGATATTTCGACGTTTAAGCACTCGTTGAACTCCATTTCACAGTGCTAATGCAATGCACAACCATTTAAGCGTCGAAACAATAAAAATATCTAGCAAATCGCGAAGATTTCGTCGATTTTGATTAAAAATAGCCGTCATTTCCTTCCCGTTGGAGATATTTCGACGTTTACGCACTCGTTGAACTCCATTTCGCAGTGCTAATGCAATGCACAACCGTTTAAGCGTCGAAACGATCAAAATATCTCGCAAATCGCGATTTTGACGAAAAATTGCCGTCATTTCCTGCCCGTTGGAGATATTTCGACGTTTAAGCACTCGTTGAACTCCATTTCACAGTGCTAATGCAATGCACAACCGTTTAAGCGTCGAAACAATCAAAATATCTCGCAAATCGCGATTTTGACGCATAATAGCCGTCATTTCCTGCACGTTGGAGATATTTCGACGTTTAAGAGCTCGTTAAACTGCATTTTACGGTGCAAATGCATTGCACAACCGTTTAAGCGTCGAAACAATCAAAATAGCTCGCAAATCGCGAAGATTTCGTCGATTTTGACGAAAAATAGCCGTCATTTCCTTCCCGTTGGAGATATTTCGACGTTTAAGCACACGTTGACGTCCATTTCGCAGTGCTAATGCAATTCACAACCATTTAAGCGTCGAAACGATCAAAATATCTCGCAAATCGCGATTTTGATGAGAAGCAACTGTCATTTCCTTCCCGTTGGAGGTATCCCGACGTTTAAGCACTCGTTGAACTCCATTTCACAGTGCTAATGCAATGCATAACCGTTTATGCGTCGAAACAATCAAGATATCTCGCAAATAGCGATTTTGACGAAAAGTAGCCGTCATTTCCTTCCCGTTTTAGATATTTCGACGTTTAAGCACTCGTTGAACTCCATTTCACAGTGCTAATGCAATGCATAACCGTTTAAGCGTCGAAACAATCAAAATATCTCGCAAATCGCGATTTTGACGAAAATAGCCGTCATTTCCTGCACGTTGGAGATATTTCGACGTTTAAGCGCTCGTTAAACTCCATTTTACAGTGCTAATGCAATGCACAACCACTTAAGCGTAGAAATAACTAAAATATCTCGCAAATCGCGAAGATTTCGTCGACTTTGACGAAAAATAGCCGTCATTTCCTTCCCGTTGGAGATATTTCGACGTTTAAGCACTCGTTGAACTCCATTTCACAGTGCTAATGCAATGCACAACCGTTCAAGCGTCGAAACAATCAAAATATCTCGCAAATCGCGATTTTTACGAAAAATAGCCGCCATTTCCTGCACGTTGGAGATATTTCGACGTTTAAGCGCTCGTTAAACTCCATTTTACAGTGCAAATGCATTGCACAACCGTTTAAGCGTCGAAACAATCAAAATAGCTCGCAAATCGCGAAGATTTCGTCGATTTTGAAGAAAAATAGCCGTCATTTCCTTCCCGTTGGTGGTATTTCGACGTTTAAGCACTCGTTGAACTCCATTTCACAGTGCTAATGCAATGCACAAGCATTTAAGCGTCGAAACAATCAACATATCTCGCAAATCGCGAAGATTTCGTCGATTTTGACGAAAAATAGCGGTCATTTCCTTCCCGTTGGAGATATTTCGACGTTTAAGCACTCGTTGAACTCCATTTCACAGTGCTAATGCAATGCACAACCGTTTAAGCGTCGAAACAATCAAAATATCTCGCAAATCGCGATTTTGACGAAAAATAGCCGCCATTTCCTGCACGTTGGAGATATTTCGACGTTTAAGCGCTCGTTAAACTCCATTTTACAGTGCAAATGCATTGCACAACCGTTTAAGCGTCGAAACAATCAAAATAGCTCGCAAATCGCGAAGATTTCGTCGATTTTGAAGAAAAATAGCCGTCATTTCCTTCCCGTTGGTGGTATTTCGACGTTTAAGCACTCGTTGAACTCCATTTCACAGTGCTAATGCAATGCACAAGCATTTAAGCGTCGAAACAATCAACATATCTCGCAAATCGCGAAGATTTCGTCGATTTTGACGAAAAATAGCCGTCATTTCCTTCCCGTTGGAGATATTTCGACGTTTGAGCACACGTTGAACTCCTTTTCGCAGTGCTAATGCAATGCACAACCACTTAAGCGCCGAAACAATCAAAATATCTCTCAAATCGCGAAGATTTCGTCGATTTTGACGAAAAATAGCGGTCATTTCCTTCCCGTTGGAGATATTTCGACGTTTAAGCACTCGTTGAACTCCATTTCACAGTGCTAATGCAATGCACAACCGTTTAAGCGTCGAAACAATCAAAATATCTCGCAAATCGCGATTTTGACGAAAAATAGCCGTCATTTCCTGCCCGTTGGAGATATTTCGACGTTTAAGCACTCGTAGAACTCCATTTCACAGTGCTAATGCAATGCACAACCATTTAAGCGTCGAAACAATAAAAATATCTCGCAAATCGCGAAGATTTCGTCGATTTTGATTAAAAATAGCCGTCATTTCCTTCCCGTTGGAGATATTTCGACGTTTAAGCACTCGTTGAACTCCATTTCGCAGTGCTAATGCAATGCACAACCGTTTAAGCGTCGAAACGATCAAAATATCTCGCAAATCGCGATTTTGACGAAAAATTGCCGTCATTTCCTGCCCGTTGGAGATATTTCGACGTTTAAGCACTCGTTGAACTCCATTTCACAGTGCTAATGCAATGCACAACCACGTAAGCGTCGAAACAATTAAACTATCTCGCAAATCGCGAAGATTTCGTCGATTTTGACAAAAAATAGCCGTCATTTCCTTCCCGTTGGAGATATTTCGACGTTTAAGCACTCGTTGAACTCCATTTCACAGTACTAATGCAATGCATAACCGTTTAAGCGTCGAAACAATCAAAATATCTCGCAAATCGCGAAGATTTCGTCGATTTTGATTAAAAACAGCCGTCATTTCCTTCCCGTTGGAGATATTTCGACGTTTAAGCACTCGTTGAACTCCATTTCGCAGTGCTAATGCAATGCACAACCGTTTAAGCGTCGAAACGATCAAAATATCTCGCAACTCGCGATTTTGACGAAAAATTGCCGTCATTTCCTGCCCGTTGGAGATAGTTCGGCGTTTAAGCACTCGTTGAACTCCATTTCACAGTGCTAATGCAATGCACAACCACTTAAGCGTCGAAACAATTAAACTATCTCGCAAATCGCGAAGATTTCGTCGATTTTGACGAAAAATAGCCGTCATTTCCTTCCCGTTGGAGATATTTCGACGTTTAAGCACTCGTTGAACTCCATTTCACAGTGCTAATGCAATGCACAACCACTTAAGCGCCGAAACAATCAAAATATCTCGCAAATCGCGAAGATTTCGTCGATTTTGACAAAAAATAGCCGTCATTTCCTACCCGTTGGAGATATTTCGACGTTTAAGCACTCGTTGAACTCCATTTCACAGTGCTAATGCAATGCACAACCGTTTAAGCGTCGAAACAATCAAAATATCTCGCAAATCGCGATTTTGACGAAAAATAGCGGTCATTTCCTTCCCGTTGGAGATATTTCGACGTTTAAGCACTCGTTGAACTCCATTTCACAGTGCTAATGCAATGCACAACCACTTAAGCGCCGAAACAATCAAAATATCTCGCAAATCGCGAAGATTTCGTCGATTTTGACAAAAAATAGCCGTCATTTCCTACCCGTTGGAGATATTTCGACGTTTAAGCACTCGTTGAACTCCATTTCACAGTGCTAATGCAATGCATAACCGTTTAAGCGTCAAAACAATCAAAATATCTCGCAAATCGCGATTTTGACGAAAAATAGCCGTCATTTCCTGCACGTTGGAGATATTTCGACGTTTAAGCGCTCGTTAAACTCCATTTTACAGTGCAAATGCATTGCACAACCGTTTAAGCGTCGAAATGATCAAAATATCTCGCAAATCGCGATTTTGAAGAAAAATAGCCGTCATTTCCTGCCCGTTGGAGATATTTCGACGTTTAAGCACTCGTTGAACTCCATTTCACAGTGCTAATGCAATGCACAGCCGTTTAAGCGTCGAAACAATCAAAATATCTCGCAAATCGCGATTTTGACGAAAAATAGCCGTCATTTCCTTCCCGTTGGAGATATTTCGACGTTTAAGCACACGTTGACCTCCATTTCGCAGTGCTAATGCAATGCACAACCATTTAAGCGTCGAAACAATCAAAATATCTCGCAAATCGCGATTTTGATGAGAAGTAACTGTCATTTCCTTCCCGTTGGAGATATTTCGACGTTTAAGCACTCGGTGAACTCCATTTCACAGTGCTAATGCAATGCACAACCATTTAAGCGTCGAAACAATAAAAATATCTCGCAAATCGCGAAGATTTCGTCGATTTTGATTATAAATAGCCGTCATTTCCTTCCCGTTGGAGATATTTCGACGTTTAAGCACTCGTTGAACTCCATTTCACAGTGCTAATGCAATGCACAACCGTTTAAGCGTCGAAACAATCAAAATATCTCGCAAATCGCGATTTTGACGAAAAATAGCGGTCATTTCCTTCCCGTTGGAGATATTTCGACGTTTAAGCACTCGTTGAACTCCATTTCACAGTGCTAATGCAATGCACGACCGTTTAAGCGTCGAAACAATCAAAATATCGCGCAAATCGCGATTTTGACGAAAAATAGCCGTCATTTCCTGCCCGTTGGAGATATTTCGACGTTTAAGCACTCGTTGAACTCCATTTCACAGTGCTAATGCAATGCACAACCATTTAAGCGTCGAAACAATAAAAATATCTCGCAAATCGCGAAGATTTCGTCGATTTTGACGAAAAATAGCCGTCATTTCCTTCCCGTTGGAGATATTTCGACGTTTAAGCACACGTTGAACTCCATTTCACAGTGCTAATGCAATGCACAACCGTTTAAGCGTCGAAACAATCAAAATATCTCGCAAATCGCGATTTTGACGAAAAATAGGCGTCATTTCCTTCCCGTTGGAGATATTTCGACGTTTAAGCACTCGTTGAACTCCATTTCGCAGTGCTAATGCAATGCACAACCGTTTAAGCGTCGAAACGATCAAAATATCTCGCAAATCGCGATTTTGACGAAAAATTGCCGTCATTTCCTGCCCGTTGGAGATATTTCGACGTTTAAGCACTCGTTGAACTCCATTTCACAGTGCTAATGCAATGCACAACCACTTAAGCGTCGAAACAATCAACATATCTCGCAAATCGCGAAGATTTCGTCGATTTTGACGAAAAATAGCCGTCATTTCCTTCCCGTTGGAGATATTTCGACGTTAAAGCACTCGTTGAACTCCATTTCACAGTGCTAATGCAATGCACAACCGTTTAAGCGTCGAAATGATCAATATATCTCGCAAATCGCGATTTTGAAGAAAAATAGCCGTCATTTCCTGCCCGTTGGAGATACTTCGACGTTTAAGCACTCATTGAACTCCATTTCACAGTGCTAATGCAATGCACAGCCGTTTAAGCGTCGAAACAATCAAAATATCTCGCAAATCGCGATTTTGACGAAAAATAGCCGTCATTTCCTTCCCGTTGGAGATATTTCGACGTTTAAGCACTCGTTGAACTCCATTTCACAGTGCTAATGCAATGCACAACCATTTAAGCGTCGAAACAATAAAAATATCTCGCAAATCGCGAAGATTTCGTCGATTTTGATTAAAAATAGCCGTCATTTCCTTCCCGTTGGAGATATTTCGACGTTTACGCACTCGTTGAACTCCATTTCGCAGTGCTAATGCAATGCACAACCGTTTAAGCGTCGAAACGATCAAAATATCTCGCAAATCGCGATTTTGACGAAAAATTGCCGTCATTTCTTGCCCGTTGGAGGTATCTCGACGTTTAAGCACTCGTTGAACTCCATTTCACAGTGCTAATGCAATGCACAACCACTTAAGCGTCGAAACAATTAAAATATCTCGCAAATCGCGAAGATTTCGTCGATTTTGACGAAAAATAGCCGTCATTTCCTTCCCGTTGGAGATATTTCGACGTTTAAGCACTCATTGAACTCCATTTCACAGTGCTAATGCAATGCACAATCGTTTAAGCGTCGAAACAATCAAAATATCTCGCAAATCGCGATTTTGACGAAAAATAGCCGTCATTTCCTGCCCGTTGGAGATATTTCGACGTTTAAGCACTCGTTGAACTCCATTTCCCAGTGCTAATGCAATGCACAACCATTTAAGCGTCGAAACAATAAAAATATCTCGCAAATCGCGAAGATTTCGTCGATTTTGATTAAAAATAGCCGTCATTTCCTTCCCGTTGGAGATATTTCGACGTTTACGCACTCGTTGAACTCCATTTCACAGTGCTAATGCAATGCACAACCGTTTAAGCGTCGAAACAATCAAAATATCTCGCAAATCGCGATTCTGACAAAAAATAGCCGTCATTTCCTGCCCGTTGGAGATATTTCGAAGTTTAAGCACTCGTTGAACTCCATTTCACAGTGCTAATGCAATGCATAACCATTTAAGCGTCGAAACAGTCAAAATATCTTGCAAATCGCGAAGATTTCGTAGATTTTGACGAAAAATAGCCGTCATTTCCTGCCCGTTGGAGATATTTCGACGTTTAAGCACTCGTTGAACTCCATTTCACAGTGCTAATGCAATGCACAACCATTTAAGCGTCGAAACAATTAAAATATCTCGCAAATCGCGAAGATTTCGTCGATTTTGTCGAAAAATAGCCGTCATTTCCTTCCCGTTGGAGATATTTCGACGTTTAAGCACTCGTTGAACTCCATTTCACAGTGCTAATGCAATGCACAACCGTTTAAGCGTCGAAGCAATCAAAATCTCGCAAATCGCGATTTTGACGAAAAATAGCCGTCATTTCCTGCCCGTTGAAGATATTTCGACGTTTAAGCACTCGTTGAACTCCATTTCCCAGTGCTAATGCAATGCACAACCATTTAAGCGTCGAAACAATAAAAATATCTCGCAAATCGCGAAGATTTCGTCGATTTTGATTAAAAATAGCCGTCATTTCCTTCCCGTTGGAGATATTTCGACGTTTACGCACTCGTTGAACTCCATTTCACAGTGCTAATGCAATGCACAACCGTTTAAGCGTCGAAACAATCAAAATATCTCGCAAATCGCGATTCTGACAAAAAATAGCCGTCATTTCCTGCCCGTTGGAGATATTTCGAAGTTTAAGCACTCGTTGAACTCCATTTCACAGTGCTAATGCAATGCATAACCATTTAAGCGTCGAAACAGTCAAAATATCTTGCAAATCGCGAAGATTTCGTAGATTTTGACGAAAAATAGCCGTCATTTCCTGCCCGTTGGAGATATTTCGACGTTTAAGCACTCGTTGAACTCCATTTCACAGTGCTAATGCAATGCACAACCATTTAAGCGTCGAAACAATTAAAATATCTCGCAAATCGCGAAGATTTCGTCGATTTTGTCGAAAAATAGCCGTCATTTCCTTCCCGTTGGAGATATTTCGACGTTTAAGCACTCGTTGAACTCCATTTCACAGTGCTAATGCAATGCACAACCGTTTAAGCGTCGAAGCAATCAAAATCTCGCAAATCGCGATTTTGACGAAAAATAGCCGTCATTTCCTGCCCGTTGAAGATATTTCGACGTTTAAGCACTCGTTGAACTCCATTTCCCAGTGCTAATGCAATGCACAACCATTTAAGCGTCGAAACAATAAAAATATCTCGCAAATCGCGAAGATTTCGTCGATTTTGATTAAAAATAGCCGTCATTTCCTTCCCGTTGGAGATATTTCGACGTTTACGCACTCGTTGAACTCCATTTCACAGTGCTAATGCAATGCACAACCGTTTAAGCGTCGAAACAATCAAAATATCTCGCAAATCGCGATTCTGACGAAAAATAGCCGTCATTTCCTGCCCGTTGGAGATATTTCGACGTTTAAGCACTCGTTGAACTCCATTTCACAGTGCTAATGCAATGCACAACCAGTTAAGCGTCGAAACAATCAAAATATCTTGCAAATCGCGAAGATTTCGTAGATTTTGACGAAAAATAGCCGTCATTTCCTGCCCGTTGGAGATATTTCGACGTTTAAGCACTCGTTGAACTCCATTTCACAGTGCTAATGCAATGCACAACCACTTAAGCTTCGAAACAATCAAAATATCTCGCAAATCGCGAAGATTTCGTCGATTTTGACGAAAAATAGCCGTCATTTCCTTCCCGTTGGAGATATTTCGACGTTTAAGCTCACGTTGAACTCCATTTCGCAGTGCTAATGCAATGCTCAACCATATAAGCGTCGAAAGAATCAAAATATCTCGCAAATCGCGAAGATTTCGTCGATTTTGACGAAAAATAGCCGTCATTTCCTTCCCGTTGGAGATATTTCGACGTTTAAGCACTCGTTGAACTCCATTTCACAGTGCTAATGCAATGCACAACCATTTAAGCGTCGAAACAATCGAAATATCTCGCAAATCGCGATTTTGACGAAAAATAGCCGTCATTTCCTGCTCGTTGGAGATATTTCGACGTTTAAGCGACCGTTAAACTCCATTTTACAGTGCAAATGCATTGCACGACCGTTTAAGCGTAGAAACAATCAAAATATCTCGCAAATCGCGAAGATTTCGTCGATTTTGATTATAAATAGCCGTCATTTCCTTCCCGTTGGAGATATTTCGACGTTTAAGCACTCGTTGAACTCCATTTCGCAGTGCTAATGCAATGCACAACCATTTAAGCGTCGAAAGAATCAAAATATCTCGCAAATCGCGAAGATTTCGTCGATTTTGACGAAAAATAGACGTCATTTCCTTCCCGTTGGAGATATTTCGACGTTTAAGCACTCGTTGAACTCCATTTCACAGTGCTAATGCAATGCACAACCGTTTAAGCGTCGAAACAATCGAAATATCTCGCAAATCGCGATTTTGACGAAAAATAGCCGTCATTTCCTGCCCGTTGGAGATATTTCGACGTTTAAGCACTCGTTGAACTCCATTTCACAGTGCTAATGCAATGCACAACCACTTAAGCGTCGAAACAATTAAAATATCTCTCAAATCGCGAAGATTTCGTCGATTTTGACGAAAAATGGCCGTCATTTCCTTCCCGTTGGAGATATTTCGACGTTTAAGCACTCGTTGAACTCCATTTCACAGTGCTAATGCAATGCACAACCGTTTAAGCGTCGAAACAATCAAAATATCACGCAAATCGCGATTTTGACGAAAAATAGACGTCATTTCCTTCCCGTTGGAGATATTTCGACGTTTAAGCACTCGTTGAACTCCATTTCACAGTGCTAATGCAATGCACAACCGTTTAAGCGTCGAAGCAATCAAAATCTCGCAAATCGCGATTTTGACGAAAAATAGCCGTCATTTCCTGCCCGTTGAAGATATTTCGACGTTTAAGCACTCGTTGAACTCCATTTCCCAGTGCTAATGCAATGCACAACCATTTAAGCGTCGAAACAATAAAAATATCTCGCAAATCGCGAAGATTTCGTCGATTTTGATTAAAAATAGCCGTCATTTCCTTCCCGTTGGAGATATTTCGACGTTTACGCACTCGTTGAACTCCATTTCACAGTGCTAATGCAATGCACAACCGTTTAAGCGTCGAAACAATCAAAATATCTCGCAAATCGCGATTCTGACAAAAAATAGCCGTCATTTCCTGCCCGTTGGAGATATTTCGAAGTTTAAGCACTCGTTGAACTCCATTTCACAGTGCTAATGCAATGCATAACCATTTAAGCGTCGAAACAGTCAAAATATCTTGCAAATCGCGAAGATTTCGTAGATTTTGACGAAAAATAGCCGTCATTTCCTGCCCGTTGGAGATATTTCGACGTTTAAGCACTCGTTGAACTCCATTTCACAGTGCTAATGCAATGCACAACCATTTAAGCGTCGAAACAATTAAAATATCTCGCAAATCGCGAAGATTTCGTCGATTTTGTCGAAAAATAGCCGTCATTTCCTTCCCGTTGGAGATATTTCGACGTTTAAGCACTCGTTGAACTCCATTTCACAGTGCTAATGCAATGCACAACCGTTTAAGCGTCGAAGCAATCAAAATCTCGCAAATCGCGATTTTGACGAAAAATAGCCGTCATTTCCTGCCCGTTGAAGATATTTCGACGTTTAAGCACTCGTTGAACTCCATTTCCAAGTGCTAATGCAATGCACAACCATTTAAGCGTCGAAACAATAAAAATATCTCGCAAATCGCGAAGATTTCGTCGATTTTGATTAAAAATAGCCGTCATTTCCTTCCCGTTGGAGATATTTCGACGTTTACGCACTCGTTGAACTCCATTTCACAGTGCTAATGCAATGCACAACCGTTTAAGCGTCGAAACAATCAAAATATCTCGCAAATCGCGATTCTGACGAAAAATAGCCGTCATTTCCTGCCCGTTGGAGATATTTCGACGTTTAAGCACTCGTTGAACTCCATTTCACAGTGCTAATGCAATGCACAACCAGTTAAGCGTCGAAACAATCAAAATATCTTGCAAATCGCGAAGATTTCGTAGATTTTGACGAAAAATAGCCGTCATTTCCTGCCCGTTGGAGATATTTCGACGTTTAAGCTCACGTTGAACTCCATTTCGCAGTGCTAATGCAATGCTCAACCATATAAGCGTCGAAAGAATCAAAATATCTCGCAAATCGCGAAGATTTCGTCGATTTTGACGAAAAATAGCCGTCATTTCCTTCCCGTTGGAGATATTTCGACGTTTAAGCACTCGTTGAACTCCATTTCACAGTGCTAATGCAATGCACAACCATTTAAGCGTCGAAACAATCGAAATATCTCGCAAATCGCGATTTTGACGAAAAATAGCCGTCATTTCCTGCTCGTTGGAGATATTTCGACGTTTAAGCGACCGTTAAACTCCATTTTACAGTGCAAATGCATTGCACGACCGTTTAAGCGTAGAAACAATCAAAATATCTCGCAAATCGCGAAGATTTCGTCGATTTTGATTATAAATAGCCGTCATTTCCTTCCCGTTGGAGATATTTCGACGTTTAAGCACTCGTTGAACTCCATTTCGCAGTGCTAATGCAATGCACAACCATTTAAGCGTCGAAAGAATCAAAATATCTCGCAAATCGCGAAGATTTCGTCGATTTTGACGAAAAATAGACGTCATTTCCTTCCCGTTGGAGATATTTCGACGTTTAAGCACTCGTTGAACTCCATTTCACAGTGCTAATGCAATGCACAACCGTTTAAGCGTCGAAACAATCGAAATATCTCGCAAATCGCGATTTTGACGAAAAATAGCCGTCATTTCCTGCCCGTTGGAGATATTTCGACGTTTAAGCACTCGTTGAACTCCATTTCACAGTGCTAATGCAATGCACAACCACTTAAGCGTCGAAACAATTAAAATATCTCTCAAATCGCGAAGATTTCGTCGATTTTGACGAAAAATGGCCGTCATTTCCTTCCCGTTGGAGATATTTCGAGGTTTAAGCACTCGTTGAACTCCATTTCACAGTGCTAATGCAATGCACAACCGTTTAAGCGTCGAAACAATCAAAATATCTCGCAAATCGCGATTTTGACGAAAAATAGCCGTCATTTCCTGCCCGTTGGAGATATTTCGACGTTTAAGCACTCGTTGAACTCCATTTCCCAGTGCTAATGCAATGCACAACCATTTAAGCGTCGAAACAGTCAAAATATCTTGCAAATCGCGATTTTGACGAAAAATTGCCGTCATTTCCTGCCCGTTGGAGATATTTCGACGTTTAAGCACTCGTTAAACTCCATTTCACAGTGCTAATGCAATGCACAACCACTTAAGCGTCGAAACAATTAAAATATCTCGCAAATCGCGAAGATTTCGTCGATTTTGTCGAAAAATAGCCGTCATTTCCTTCCCGTTGGAGATATTTCGACGTTTAAGCACTCGTTGAACTCCATTTCACAGTGCTAATGCAATGCACAACCGTTTAAGCGTCGAAGCAATCAAAATCTCGCAAATCGCGATTTTGACGAAAAATAGCCGTCATTTCCTGCCCGTTGAAGATATTTCGACGTTTAAGCACTCGTTGAACTCCATTTCCCAGTGCTGATGCAATGCACAACCATTTAAGCGTCGAAACGATCAAAATATCTCGCAAATCGCGATTTTGATGAGAAGTAACTGTCATTTCCTTCCCGTTGGAGGTATCTCGACATTTAAGCACTCGTTGAACTCCATTTCACAGTGCTAATGCAATGCACAACCGTTTAAGCGTCGAAACAATCAAAATATCTCGCAAATCGCGACGATTTCGTAAATTTTGACGAAAAATAGCCGTCATTTCCTTCCCGTTGGAGATATTTCGACGTTCAAGCACTCGTTGAACTCCATTTCACAGTGCTAATGCAATGCATAACCGTTTAAGCGTCGAAACAATCAAAATATCTCGCAAATCGCGAAGATTTCGTAAATTTTGACGAAAAATAGCCGTCATTTCCTTCCCGTTGAAGATATTTCGAAGTTCAAGCACTCGTTGAACTCCATTTCACAGTGCTAATGCAATGCATAACCGTTTAAGCGTCGAAACAATCAAAATATCTCGCAAATCGCGAGGATTTCGTAAATTTTGACGAAAAATAGCCGCCATTTCCTTCCCGTTGGAGATATTTCGACGTTCAAGCACTCGTTGAACTCCATTTCACAGTGCTAACGCAATGCATAACCGTTTACGCGTCGAAACAATCAAAATATCGCGCAAATCGCGATTTTGACGAAAAATAGCCGTCATTTCCTTCCCGTTGGAGATATTTCGACTTTTAAGCACTCGTTGAACTCCGTTTCATAGTGCTAATGCAATGCACAACCATTTAAGCGTCGAAACAATCAAAATATCTCGCAAATCGCGAAGATTTCGTAAATTTTGACGAAAAATAGCCGTCATTTCCTTCCCGTTGAAGATATTTCGACGTTTACGCACTCGTTGAACTCCATTTCGCAGTGCTAATGCAATGCACAACCGTTTAAGCGTCGAAACGATCAAAATATCTCGCAAATCGCGATTTTGACGAAAAATTGCCGTCATTTCCTGCCCGTTGGAGATATTTCGACGTTTAAGCACTCGTTGAACTCCATTTCACAGTGCTAATGCAATGCACAACCGTTTAAGCGTCAAAACAATCAAAATATCTCGCAAATCGCGATTTTGACGAAAAATAGCCGTCATTTCCTGCCCGTTGGAGATATTTCGACGTTTAAGCACTCGTTGAACTCCATTTCACAGTGCTAATGCAATGCACAACCATTTAAGCGTCGAAACAATTAAAATATCTCGCAAATCGCGAAGATTTCGTCGATTTTGATTAAAAATAGCCGTCATTTCCTTCCCGTTGGAGATATTTCGACGTTTACGCACTCGTTGAACTCCATTTCACAGTGCTAATGCAATGCACAACCGTTTAAGCGTCGAAAGAATCAAAATATCTCGCAAATCGCGAAGATTTCGTCGATTTTGACGAAAAATAGCCGTCATTTCCTTCCCGTTGGAGATATTTCGACGTTTAAGCACTCGTTGAACTCCATTTCGCAGTGCTAATGCAATGCACTACCGTTTAAGCGTCGAAACAATCAAAATATCTCGCAAATCGCGATTTTGACGCAAAATAGCCGTCATTTCCTGCACGTTGGAGATATTTCGACGTTTAAGAGCTCGTTAAACTCCATTTTACAGTGCAAATGCATTGCACAACCGTTTAAGCGTCGAAACAATCAAAATAGCTCGCAAATAACGAAGATTTCGTCGATTTTGACGAAAAATAGCCGTCATTTCCTTCCCGTTGGAGATATTTCGACGTTTAAGCACACGTTGACCTCCATTTCGCAGTGCTAATGCATTGCACAACCATTTAAGCGTCGAAACGATCAAAATATCTCGCAAATCGCGATTTTGATGAGAAGTAACTGTCATTTCCTTCCCGTTGCAGGTATCTCGACGTTTAAGCACTCGTTGTACTCCATTTCACAGTGCTAATGCAATGCACAACCGTTTAAGCGTCGAAACAATCAAAATATCTCGCAAATCGCGAAGATTTCGTAAATTTTGACGAAAAATAGCCGTCATTTCCTTCCCGTTGGAGATATATCGACTTTTAAGCACTCGTTGCACTCCATTTCACAGTGCTAATGCAATGCACAACCGTTTAAGCGTCGAAACAATCAAAATATCTCGCAAATCGCGATTCTGACGAAAAATAGCCGTCATTTGCTGCCCGTTGGAGATATTTCGACGTTTAAGCACTCGTTGAACTCCATTTCACAGTGCTAATGCGATGCACAACCATTTAAGCGTCAAAACAATCAAAATATCTTGCAAATCGCGAAGATTTCGTAGATTTTGACGAAAAATAGCCGTCATTTCCTGCCCGTTGGAGATATTTCGACGTTTAAGCACTCGTTGAACTCCATTTCACAGTGCTAATGCAATGCACAACCACTTAAGCGTCGAAACAATCAAAATATCTCGCAAATCGCGAAGATTTCGTCGATTTTGACGAAAAATAGCCGTCATTTCCTTCCCGTTGGAGATATTTCGACGTTTAAGCACTCGTTGACCTCCATTTCACAGTGCTAATGCAATGCACAACCGTTTAAGCGTCAAAACAATCAAAATATCTCGCAAATCGCGATTTTGACGAAAAATAGCCGTCATTTCCTGCCCGTTGGAGATATTTCGACGTTTAAGCACTCGTTGAACTCCATTTCACAGTGCTAATGCAATGCACAACCATTTAAGCGTCGAAACAATTAAAATATCTCGCAAATCGCGAAGATTTCGTCGATTTTGATTAAAAATAGCCGTCATTTCCTTCCCGTTGGAGATACTTCGACGATTAAGCACTCGTTGAACTCCATTTCGCAGCGCTAATGCAATGCACAACCGTTTAAGCTTCGAAACGATCAAAATATCTCGCAAATCGCGATTTTGACGAAAAATTGCCGTCATTTCCTGCCCGTTGGAGATATTTCGACGTTTAAGCACCCGTTGAACTCCATTTCACAGTGCTAATGCAATGCACAACCACATAAGTGTCGAAACAATTAAAATATCTCGCAAATCGCGAAGATTTCGTCGATTTTGATTAAAAATAGCCGTCATTTCCTTCCCGTTGGAGATGTTTCGACGTTTACGCACTCGTTGAACTCCATTTCGCAGTGCTAATGCAATGCACAACCATTTAAGCGTCGAAACAATCAAAATATCTTGCAAATCGCGAAGATTTCGTAGATTTTGACGAAAAATAGCCGTCATTTCCTGCCCGTTGGAGAGATTTCGACGTTTAAGCACTCGTTGAACTCCATTTCGCAGTGCTAATGCAATGCACAACCGTTTAAGCGTCGAAACGATCAAAATATCTCTCAAATCGCGATTTTGACGAAAAATTGCCGTCATTTCCTGCCCGTTGGAGATATTTCGACGTTTAAGCACTAGTTGAACTCCATTTCACAGTGCTAATGCAATGCACAACCATTTAAGCGTCGAAACAATTAAAATATCTCGCAAATCGCGAAGAATTCGTCGATTTTGATTAAAAATAGCCGTCATTTCCTTCCCGTTGGAGATATTTCGACGTTTACGCACTCGTTGAACTCCATTTCGCAGTGCTAATGCAATGCACAACCGTTTAAGCGTCGAAACGATCAAAATATCTCGCAAATCGCAATTTTGACGAAAAATTGCCGTCATTTCCTACCCGTTGGAGATATTTCGACGTTTAAGCACTCGTTGAACTCCATTTCACAGTGCTAATGCAATGCACAACCACTTAAGTGTCGAAACAATTAAAATATCTCGCAAATCGCGAAGATTTCGTCGATTTTGATTAAAAATAGCCGTCATTTCCTTCCCGTTGGAGATATTTCGACGTTTACGCACTCGTTGAACTCCATTTCGCAGTGCTAATGCAATGCACAACCGTTTAAGCGTCGAAACGATCAAAATATCTCTCAAATCGCGATTTTGACGAAAAATTGCCGTCATTTCCTGCCCGTTGGAGATATTTCGACGTTTAAGCACTCGTTGAACTCCATTTCCCAGTGCTAATGCAATGCACAACCATTTAAGCGTCGAAACAATAAAAATATCTCGCAAATCGCGAAGATTTCGTCGATTTTGATTAAAAATAGCCGTCATTTCCTTCCCGTTGGAGATATTTCGACGTTTACGCACTCGTTGAACTCCATTTCACAGTGCTAATGCAATGCACAACCGTTTAAGCGTCGAAGCAATCAAAATATCTCGCAAATCGCGATTCTGACGAAAAATAGCCGTCATTTCCTGCCCGTTGGAGATATTTCGACGTTTAAGCACTCGTTGAATTTCATTTCACAGTGCTAATGCAATGCACAACCATTTAAGCGTCGAAACAATCAAAATATCTTGCAAATCGCGAAGATTTCGTAGATTTTGACGAAAAATAGCCGTCATTTCCTTCCCGTTGGAGATATTTCGACGTTTAAGCACACGTTGAACTCCATTTCACAGTGCTAATGCAATGCACAACCATTTAAGCGTCGAAACAATCAAAATATCTTGCAAATCGCGAAGATTTCGTAGATTTTGACGAAAAATAGCCGTCATTTCCTGCCCGTTGGAGAGATTTCGACGTTTAAGCACTCGTTGTACTCCATTTCACAGTGCTAATGCAATGCACAACCACTTAAGCGTCGAAACAATCAAAATATCTCGCAAATCGCGAAGATTTCGTCGATTTTGACGAAAAATAGCCGTCATTTCCTTCCCGTTGGAGATATTTCGACGTTTAAGCACACGTTGAACTCCATTTCGCAGTGCTAATGCAATGCACAACCATTTAAGCGTCGAAAGAATCAAAATATCTCGCAAATCGCGAAGATTTCGTCGATTTTGAAGAAAAATAGCCGTCATTTCCTTCCCGTTGGAGATATTTCGACGTTTAAGCACTCGTTGAACTCCATTTCACAGTGCTAATGCAATGCACAACCGTCTAAGCGTCGAAACAATCGAAATATCTCGCAAATCGCGATTTTGACGAAAAATAGCCGTCATTTCCTGCCCGTTGGAGATATTTCGACGTTTAAGCGACCGTTAAACTCCATTTTACAGTGCAAATGCATTGCACGACCGTTTAAGCGTAGAAACAATCAAAATATCTCGCAAATCGCGAAGATTTCGTCGATTTTGATTATAAATAGCCGTCATTTCCTTCCCGTTGGAGATATTTCGACGTTTAAGCACTCGTTGAACTTCATTTCGCAGTGCTAATGCAATGCACAACCATTTAAGCGTCGAAAGAATCAAAATATCTCGCAAATCGCGAAGATTTCGTCGATTTTGACGAAAAATAGCCGCCATTTCCTTCCCGTTGGAGATATTTCGACGTTTAAGCACTCGTTGAACTCCATTTCGCAGTGCTAATGCAATGCACAACCGTTTAAGCGTCGAAACAATCAAAATATCTCGCAAATCGCGATTTTGACGCAAAATAGCCGTCATTTCCTGCACGTTGGAGATATTTCGACATTTAAGTGCTCGTTAAACTCCATTTTACAGTGCAAATGCATTGCACAACCGTTTAAGCGTCGAAACAATCAAAATAGCTCGCAAATCGCGAAGATTTCGTCGATTTTGACGAAAAATAGCCGTCATTTCCTTCCCGTTGGAGATATTTCGACGTTTAAGCACACGTTGACCTCCATTTCGCAGTGCTAATGCAATGCACAACCATTTAAGCGTCGAAACGATCAAAATATCTCGCAAATCGCGATTTTGATGAGAAGTAACTGTCATTTCCTTCCCGTTGGAGGGTCTCGACGTTTAAGCACTCGTTGAACTCCATTTCACAGTGCTAATGCAATGCACAACCGTTTAAGCGTCGAAACAATCAAAATATCTCGCAAATCGCGAAGATTTCGTAAATTTTGACGAAAAATAGCCGTCATTTCCTTCCCGTTGGAGATATTTCGACGATCAAGCACTCGTTGAACTCCATTTCACAGTGCTAATGCAATGCATAACCGTTTAAGCGTCGAAACAATCAAAATATCTCGCAAATCGCGAAGATTTCGTAAATTTTGACGAAAAATAGCTGTCATTTCCTTCCCGTTGGAGATATTTCGAAGTTCAAGCACTCGTTGAACTCCATTTCACAGTGCTAATGCAATGCATAACCGTTTAAGCGTCGAAACAATCAAAATATCTCGCAAATCGCGAAGATTTCGTAAATTTTGACGAAAAATAGCCGCCATTTCCTTCCCGTTGGAGATATTTCGACGTTCAAGCACTCGTTGAACTCCATTTCACAGTCCTAATGCAATGCATAACCGTTTACGCGTCGAAACAATCAAAATATCTCGCAAATCGCGATTTTGACGAAAAACAGCCGTCATTTCCTTCCCGTTGGAGATATTTCGACGTTCAAGCACTCGTTGATCTCCATTTCACAGTGCTAATGCAATGCATAACCGTTTACGCGTCGAAACAATCAAAATATCTCGCAAATCGCGATTTTGACGAAAAATAGCCGTCATTTCCTTCCCGTTGGAGATATATCGATTTTTAAGCACTCGTTGAACTCCATTTCACAGTGCTAATGCAATGCACAACCGTTTAAGCGTCGAAACAATCAAAATTTCTCGCAAATCGCGATTCTGACGAAAAATAGCCGTCATTTCCTGCCCGTTGGAGATATTTCGACGTTTAAGCACTCGTAGAACTCCATTTCACAGTGCTAATGCGATGCACAACCATTTAAGCGTCGAAACAATCAAAATATCTTGCAAATCGCGAAGATTTCGTAGATTTTGACGAAAAATAGCCGTCATTTCCTGCCCGTTGGAGATATTTCGACGTTTAAGCACTCGTTGAACTCCATTTCACAGTGCTAATGCAATGCACAACCACTTAAGCGTCGAAACAATCAAAATATCTCGCAAATCGCGAAGATTTCGTCGATTTTGACGAAAAATAGCCGTCATTTCCTTCCCGTTGGAGATATTTCGACGTTTAAGCACACGTTGATCTCCATTTCGCAGTGCTAGTGCAACGCACAACCATTTAAGCGTCGAAAGAATCAAAATATCTCGCAAATCGCGAAGATTTCGTCGATTTTGACGAAACATAGCCGTCATTTCCTTCCCGTTGGAGATATTTCGACGTTTAAGCACTCGTTGACCTCCATTTCACAGTGCTAATGCAATGCACAACCGTTTAAGCGTCAAAACAATCAAAATATCTCGCAAATCGCGATTTTGACGAAAAATAGCCGTCATTTCCTGCCCGTTGGAGATATTTCGACGTTTAAGCACTCGTTGAACTCCATTTCACAGTGCTAATGCAATGCACAACCGTTTAAGAGTCGAAACAATCAAAATATATCGCATATCGCGAAGATTTCGTCGATTTTGATTAAAAATAGCCGTCATTTCCTTCCCGTTGGAGATACTTCGACGTTTACGCACTCGTTGAACTCCATTTCGCAGTGCTAATGCAATGCACAACCGTTTAAGCGTCGAAACGATCAAAATATCTCGCAAATCGCGATTTTGACGAAAAATTGCCGTCATTTCCTGCCCGTTGGAGATATTTCGACGTTTAAGCACTCGTTGAACTCCATTTCACAGTGCTAATGCAATGCACAACCACTGAAGTGTCGAAACAATTAAAATATCTCGCAAATCGCGAAGATTTCGTCGATTTTGATTAAAAATAGCCGTCATTTCCTTCCCGTTGGAGATATTTCGACGTTTACGCACTCGTTGAACTCCATTTCGCAGTGCTAATGCAATGCACAACCGTTTAAGCGTCGAAACGATCAAAATATCTCTCAAATCGCGATTTTGACGAAAAATTGCCGTCATTTCCTGCCCGTTGGAGATATTTCGACGTTTAAGCACTCGTTGAACTCCATTTCACAGTGCTAATGCAATGCACAACCGTTTAAGCGTCGAAACGATCAAAATATCTCTCAAATCGCGATTTTGACGAAAAATTGCCGTCATTTCCTGCCAGTTGGAGATATTTCGACGTTTAAGCACTCGTTGAACTCCATTTCACAGTGCTAATGTAATGCACAACCATTTAAGCGTCGAAACAATTAAAATATCTCGCAAATCGCGAACATTTCGTCGATTTTGATTAAAAATAGCCGTCATTTCCTTCCCGTTGGAGATATTTCGACGTTTACGCACTCGTTGAACTCCATTTCGCAGTGCTAATGCAATGCACAACCGTTTAAGCGCCGAAACGATCAAAATATCTCGCAAATCGCGATTTTGACGAAAAATTGCCGTCATTTCCTGCCTGTTGGAGATATTTCGACGTTTAAGCACTCGTTGAACTCCATTTCACAGTGCTAATGCAATGCACAACCACTTAAGTGTCGAAACAATTAAAATATCTCGCAAATCGCGAAGATTTCGTCGATTTTGATTAAAAATAGCCGTCATTTCCTTCCCGTTGGAGATATTTCGACGTTTACGCACTCGTTGAACTCCATTTCGCAGTGCTAATGCAATGCACAACCGTTTAAGCGTCGAAACGATCAAAATATCTCTCAAATCGCGATTTTGACGAAAAATTGCCGTCATTTCCTGCCCGTTGGAGATATTTCGACGTTTAAGCACTCGTTGAACTCCATTTCCCAGTGCTAATGCAATGCACAACCATTTAAGCGTCGAAAGAATCAAAATATCTCGCAAATCGCGAAGATTTCGTCGATTTTGACGAAAAATAGCCGTCATTTCCTTCCCGTTGGAGATATTTCGACGTTTAAGCACTCGTTGAACTCCATTTCACAGTGCTAATGCAATGCACAACCGTTTAAGCGTCGAAACAATCGAAATATCTCGCAAATCGCGATTTTGACGAAAAATAGCCGTCATTTCCTGCCCGTTGGAGATATTTCGACGTTTAAGCGACCGTTAAACTCCATTTTACAGTGCAAATGCATTGCACGACCGTTTAAGCGTAGAAACAATCAAAATATCTCGCAAATCGCGAAGATTTCGTCGATTTTGACGAAAAATAGCCGTCATTTCCTTCCCGTTGGAGATATTTCGACGTTTAAGCACACGTTGACCTCCATTTCGCAGTGCTAATGCAATGCACAACCATTTAAGCGTCGAAACGATCAAAATATCTCGCAAATCGCGATTTTGATGAGAAGTAACTGTCATTTCCTTCCCGTTGGAGGGTCTCGACGTTTAAGCACTCGTTGAACTCCATTTCACAGTGCTAATGCAATGCACAACCGTTTAAGCGTCGAAACAATCAAAATATCTCGCAAATCGCGAAGATTTCGTAAATTTTGACGAAAAATAGCCGTCATTTCCTTCCCGTTGGAGATATTTCGACGTTCAAGCACTCGTTGAACTCCATTTCACAGTGCTAATGCAATGCATAACCGTTTAAGCGTCGAAACAATCAAAATATCTCGCAAATCGCGAAGATTTCGTAAATTTTGACGAAAAATAGCTGTCATTTCCTTCCCGTTGGAGATATTTCGAAGTTCAAGCACTCGTTGAACTCCATTTCACAGTGCTAATGCAATGCATAACCGTTTAAGCGTCGAAACAATCAAAATATCTCGCAAATCGCGAAGATTTCGTAAATTTTGACGAAAAATAGCCGCCATTTCCTTCCCGTTGGAGATATTTCGACGTTCAAGCACTCGTTGAACTCCATTTCACAGTCCTAATGCAATGCATAACCGTTTACGCGTCGAAACAATCAAAATATCTCGCAAATCGCGATTTTGACGAAAAACAGCCGTCATTTCCTTCCCGTTGGAGATATTTCGACGTTCAAGCACTCGTTGATCTCCATTTCACAGTGCTAATGCAATGCATAACCGTTTACGCGTCGAAACAATCAAAATATCTCGCAAATCGCGATTTTGACGAAAAATAGCCGTCATTTCCTTCCCGTTGGAGATATATCGATTTTTAAGCACTCGTTGAACTCCATTTCACAGTGCTAATGCAATGCACAACCGTTTAAGCGTCGAAACAATCAAAATTTCTCGCAAATCGCGATTCTGACGAAAAATAGCCGTCATTTCCTGCCCGTTGGAGATATTTCGACGTTTAAGCACTCGTTGAACTCCATTTCACAGTGCTAATGCGATGCACAACCATTTAAGCGTCGAAACAATCAAAATATCTTGCAAATCGCGAAGATTTCGTAGATTTTGACGAAAAATAGCCGTCATTTCCTGCCCGTTGGAGATATTTCGACGTTTAAGCACTCGTTGAACTCCATTTCACAGTGCTAATGCAATGCACAACCACTTAAGCGTCGAAGCAATCAAAATATCTCGCAAATCGCGAAGATTTCGTCGATTTTGACGAAAAATAGCCGTCATTTCCTTCCCGTTGGAGATATTTCGACGTTTAAGCACACGTTGATCTCCATTTCGCAGTGCTAGTGCAACGCACAACCATTTAAGCGTCGAAAGAATCAAAATATCTCGCAAATCGCGAAGATTTCGTCGATTTTGACGAAAAATAGCCGTCATTTCCTTCCCGTTGGAGATATTTCGACGTTTAAGCACTCGTTGACCTCCATTTCACAGTGCTAATGCAATGCACAACCGTTTAAGCGTCAAAACAATCAAAATATCTCGCAAATCGCGATTTTGACGAAAAATAGCCGTCATTTCCTGCCCGTTGGAGATATTTCGACGTTTAAGCACTCGTTGAACTCCATTTCACAGTGCTAATGCAATGCAAAACCATTTAAGCGTCGAAACAATTAAAATATCTCGCATATCGCGAAGATTTCGTCGATTTTGATTAAAAATAGCCGTCATTTCCTTCCCGTTGGAGATACTTCGACGTTTACGCACTCGTTGAACTCCATTTCGCAGTGCTAATGCAATGCACAACCGTTTAAGCGTCGAAACGATCAAAATATCTCGCAAATCGCGATTTTGACGAAAAATTGCCGTCATTTCCTGCCCGTTGGAGATATTTCGACGTTTAAGCACTCGTTGAACTCCATTTCACAGTGCTAATGCAATGCACAACCACTGAAGTGTCGAAACAATTAAAATATCTCGCAAATCGCGAAGATTTCGTCGATTTTGATTAAAAATAGCCGTCATTTCCTTCCCGTTGGAGATATTTCGACGTTTACGCACTCGTTGAACTCCATTTCGCAGTGCTAATGCAATGCACAACCGTTTAAGCGTCGAAACGATCAAAATATCTCTCAAATCGCGATTTTGACGAAAAATTGCCGTCATTTCCTGCCCGTTGGAGATATTTCGACGTTTAAGCACTCGTTGAACTCCATTTCACAGTGCTAATGCAATGCACAACCGTTTAAGCGTCGAAACGATCAAAATATCTCTCAAATCGCGATTTTGACGAAAAATTGCCGTCATTTCCTGCCAGTTGGAGATATTTCGACGTTTAAGCACTCGTTGAACTCCATTTCACAGTGCTAATGTAATGCACAACCATTTAAGCGTCGAAACAATTAAAATATCTCGCAAATCGCGAACATTTCGTCGATTTTGATTAAAAATAGCCGTCATTTCCTTCCCGTTGGAGATATTTCGACGTTTACGCACTCGTTGAACTCCATTTCGCAGTGCTAATGCAATGCACAACCGTTTAAGCGCCGAAACGATCAAAATATCTCGCAAATCGCGATTTTGACGAAAAATTGCCGTCATTTCCTGCCTGTTGGAGATATTTCGACGTTTAAGCACTCGTTGAACTCCATTTCACAGTGCTAATGCAATGCACAACCACTTAAGTGTCGAAACAATTAAAATATCTCGCAAATCGCGAAGATTTCGTCGATTTTGATTAAAAATAGCCGTCATTTCCTTCCCGTTGGAGATATTTCGACGTTTACGCACTCGTTGAACTCCATTTCGCAGTGCTAATGCAATGCACAACCGTTTAAGCGTCGAAACGATCAAAATATCTCTCAAATCGCGATTTTGACGAAAAATTGCCGTCATTTCCTGCCCGTTGGAGATATTTCGACGTTTAAGCACTCGTTGAACTCCATTTCCCAGTGCTAATGCAATGCACAACCATTTAAGCGTCGAAAGAATCAAAATATCTCGCAAATCGCGAAGATTTCGTCGATTTTGACGAAAAATAGCCGTCATTTCCTTCCCGTTGGAGATATTTCGACGTTTAAGCACTCGTTGAACTCCATTTCACAGTGCTAATGCAATGCACAACCGTTTAAGCGTCGAAACAATCGAAATATCTCGCAAATCGCGATTTTGACGAAAAATAGCCGTCATTTCCTGCCCGTTGGAGATATTTCGACGTTTAAGCGACCGTTAAACTCCATTTTACAGTGCAAATGCATTGCACGACCGTTTAAGCGTAGAAACAATCAAAATATCTCGCAAATCGCGAAGATTTCGTCGATTTTGATTATAAATAGCCGTCATTTCCTTCCCGTTGGAGATATTTCGACGTTTAAGCACTCGTTGAACTCCATTTCGCAGTGCTAATGCAATGCACAAGCATTTAAGCGTCGAAAGAATCAAAATATCTCGCAAATCGCGAAGATTTCGTCGATTTTGACGAAAAATAGCCGTCATTTCCTTCCCGTTGGAGATATTTCGACGTTTAAGCACTCGTTGAACTCCATTTCGCAGTGCTAATGCAATGCACAACCATTTAAGCGTCGAAACAATCAAAATATCTCGCAAATCGCGATTTTGACGAAAAGTAGCCGTCATTTCCTTCCCGTTTTAGATATTTCGACGTTTAAGCACTCGTTGAACTCCATTTCACAGTGCAAATGCATTGCACAACCTATTAAAAAAATAGGACCTCACAACGAACTCCAATAGGATGGCCGGTGCAGGAGACCAGGAAGATGGTGCTCCCACTTCCTCCGCGGTCATCTGCGGTGAGCCTAACGCTGAACGAGGGGAGGAAAACATCATAAGCTGAAGTGCTAGCGACGGCTAGACAGAAAGCGGAATTCGGCATTGAACGAGTTAAAATCAAAATGGCGATGACTGAGATTATCATTCTAGAAGTTCCCGTAGACAAAGAGAGGAAGAAGGCACCCACGCTTACAGCATGGTTGACACAGGTCCTGGATCTGACCACGGTGAAAGTTGCGGCCCCAACGGTGGAGCTGAGGGTAACTAAGATTGACATCTCGGTCGGCAAAGAAGAACTTCGGGACACCCTGGAGAGAGCCGGAGGATGCAAGGCACTGGAAGTTTGAGTAGGAGACATGAAGACTTCCAGAGGTTGGTCAGCCTGGATAAGATGCCCGACAGTAACAGCGGGGAAATTAAGTCAAGCGGGAAGAGGGTCGAAGTCTCCCCGAAGAAACTGATAGAAGCTACAGATGCTTAGAACTGGGACACGTGAGAGTGACCTGCAGATCTACGGTAGACCGGGGGCAGCTATGGTACAGATGCGAAGGCATCGGTTACCAGGCCAAGAGCTGCTCTGCCACCGTGCCCGGGGGCCCGCTCTGTGAGTCGCTTGGTGCGCCACCCACAGAATGGGAGAGGCGGCATGCGTTCCGCCGAAAACTAAAGGGACGAGCCGGATTCGAGAGCCTGCTACGGGCAGGAGACAGGGCGACAACGCGAGAGATCTACCGCAAGAAGAGGAAAGAATCACGAGTGGGGCAGATGGCCAGGGGGAAGCCATGGATATGGACTTAGTAAAGTAAATAAATTCATGCGGCTCCACCAGACCAACTTGGAGCGATCGAAACGGGCATAAGACCTGCTCTTCCAGGCGATAAGGGAGAGCAGGGTTTTTCTGGCAATGGTAGCCGAGCCCTATTGTATACTAGACACCCCTGACTGGGTCGCAGACCTGGACGGCTTAGCCGCTATGACGTGTCAGCACCGAGCACATCCGCCGCAGAGATCCTGCTCGAGCAGGGCAAGGGGTATGCCGCAATCGAGTGGGCTGGGATGGTAGTGGTGGGCATATATGTTTCCCTGAACAGTGGCCTGGTCGCGTTTGAGGAGTTCCTGGACGTGTTTAGCGATTGCGTGAGACGATACCTTTCACGTCAGGTCCTCGTCCTGGGAGACTTTAAAGCTCACTTCTCGCAATGGGGAACACAAGGACAGATGCTCGGGGCCGGATGCTATCAGACTGGGCTGCGGGCCTCGGGCTCCTCTTACTTAACAGAGGCTCGACCAGCACATGCGTGGCATGGAGAAGATGTTCCGTCGTCGATATTACATGGGGTACCCCCAATGCCTTCCAGCGGGTCTTAGGCTGGAGAGTAGCCGAAGGGGTTGAGACTCTCGCAGTCCACCTGTATATATTCATCGAGGTCGGCCCGGAGACAATACCCGCGAGACAGACCTGCGGTATTAGGGGAATGGAACTCTCCAGCCCGTCACCAAGATGGCGCCTCAAGGATAGAGACAACGAGATGCTCCAGACAGCAGCCAGTGACGCGGCCTAGAACTGGGACGCCCGTACAGAGAAGACAAACATGTAGGAGGAGGCGGAGAACCTTCGCCGAGACGTCAAAGCGGCATGTGATGCGTCAATGACGCGCTCCGTGACAGGGATTAAACTGGTGGACCTGGAGATCGCAAAGCTACGGATAAAGTGCATTCGGGCCCGCAGGCGGTTCTAGAGAGCCCGCTGTCGGCGGCTTTATGACGAGGAAGAAATCTATTTTTGAGTCTGTACGATAAATTGTTTTACTAATAGTGAATAGAGAAGAGGTCTTCTAACACTCCATACATCTACCCATGTTGATGGGTTATTATTAATTATTATTAGCCATAAGTATATAGGAGGGAAGTATTTGCGCACTTTTACTCACTGGCGTTTACTGGAGAACTAAGCCCTTGCTTGTGCAGTGTTAGGAGGTTACGAGTGTTAGGTTCTGACCTATCAAACCTGAACAGGCACCTTGGCCGACATCACACGGATGCTCGCATCCAGTGGGGATGTCAATATTGTGAAAGGAGTTTCCCGAAGCTCCATGGGGCAAAATGCCACATTCCAAAGTGTAGTGGCACTAGTCAAAGGAAAGAAGGAGCGTACAAATGCAAATATTTGCCCCATGAGCTTCTGTACTCAGAGAGGATTATCCACCCACGAATGGCATGCGCACTCTGCCATGAGAAATGAAAAAAGAAGCAGAACGGGCTCTTGTGAGAGCTCGATGAAATTTATAACAGTGAAAAATTGCCAAATGTTGAAATTAGCAAAGTCCTCACTAACAGGACAGTTGAACAAATAAAATACAAGAGAAAGATATTAAAAATAGATAGTGAGAATACAAGTCCTCAAGAGTTTGCCGAGGAGACAGAGGGAGGGTGCGATCCCGTTAATTCAGGCAATGCGCGGACATGCGTTTAGCCTGTAACTAGCGGGGAAACATATAATGAGGAGCCTACCCATCAGTGGAGACTCCAACTAGAGTACGAAATAAAGAGAGTAACCGAGGTGCCCCCGTCGTTGAAGGAGGTTAACGCTCGGTTAACAGATATTTGGGCAAAATACAAGGAAAATAAAGAAGTCCTAACAAATAATTAAAATGAGTTTATTTACACATCTCTATATGGAGCGCTAGAGAATGTTAAAATTAAAAATGACAAAAACAAAAGTAATTCAAAATCCCAAAATAGAAGATATTATAATAATAAGAATAATAATAGAAATAAAGGGAAGGAATACTCCTACGCACGTTGCCAGGAGTTGTTTAAGGAATGTCTAAGAAAGTTGTCCGACGTTGTCGTTAACAACGATCGTGCATACCTGGAACCAACCAGGCAGCCACCGGAAGAGAGTGAAGTGAGGACGCTCTATGAAGATTTATGGCGTCGGGCAGAACCAACCAATCCCCCAATCCCAGGAAGTAGAACCTCTGAGCTGGTAATAAACGAATTGTTTCCGCCGATAACCGCCGAGGATGTGAGCGAGAAACTTAATAAAATTAGGAAAAAGGCTGCGGCAGTAGCGGATGGATTTCAAAAAGAACATTTACTGATATCTGGCCTGCCCGCAATACTAGCTAAAATTTGTAATATATTAATGTATAGTTCCCATTTTCCGACAGTATGAAAGGAAAATAGGCCTACACCAATTTCAAAGCAAAGAAACCAAGCAACCAGGTGGAGAATTGGAGGCCTATAACAATAGGCCCCATTCTCGGCCGAATTTTCTTCTCCATCCGCGGCGGAAGGATGAGAAAAGGTATTGTGTAAAATTTAAGGCAAAAAGGTTTTACATCTGAAAATGGATGTAAAATAAACATCGATCTATTGAACGCTGCCTTAAATTATAATAAAAAAAATAACGGGGGGATATTCACAATTGTGGATATCTCCAACGCATTTGACACAATATCCCATTCGGAGTTAAGCAGGGTGACCCTCTATCGCCACTGCTATTCAACTTATGCCTGGAACCGCTGCTGGAAATGATTGAGGAGCAAACCCGTGACATCATTGTCAGTTGTGAAAGAAAAATATCGATCCTGGCTTTCGCTGACGACATTGTTCTACTTGGCGAAGATGAGAGGGAGGCACAACAAGAATTAATATGCTCCATTAATATCTGAAGAGCCTGGGGATGGACATATCTAGTGAGAAGAGCCAAACGTTCCAGGTGGTCGCCAAAAAGGACACATGATTCATAAAAGAACCGCGAATTAGGCTCGAAAATGTCAACATACCAACGGTTGACCCAGATGAGGCCTTCAGGTATTTAGGCGCCAAAATGGGGCCTTGGAACGGTATCCATTGTGGCATCATAGTGCTAGAAATTCTGAGCATGGTCAGAAGAGTTAGAAAATTCTCTCTGAAGCCATGCTAGAAAATTGAGTTAATTACGAAGTACATCTTCCCTCGATATATTTACCATTTCCTTATAAATCTACCAAGTGACAGTGTCTTAAAATTATTGGACAGCGAAGTCAGGCAGGATATAAAGGTCATATTACATCTTGTGCATTGGACAGCCACTGGTTTCTTTTATGCTCCAAAAGCAAAAGGGGGATTAGGGCTACCGAGACTTGAACATATTATCAAACTTGGTACCGTAAAAAGCGCATTAAACAATAAGAATTCAGTCGATCCAGCGGTATCTAGCTTGATCAATGGAGAAAACGACAGCAAGCTATAGAAAATCGCAAACTCTCTAAGGATCAATTGGCCGGCCACTTCCGAAGAGGTAGAAAAAGCTAGAAAGCGACTAAAGAGCGGACATATTAAACAATGGCAAGAGTTGAGAAGTCAGGGACATGGAGTAAATGACTTCTCAAAGAGTAAAACTGGCAACGTGTGGCTCGAGGAGTATAATCTGTTCAAGCCCTCGAGATTCATCGATGGCGTAAGACTTAGGACAAACACCTTTGGGACACGGACTGTATTGGCACGGACTGACAAAAGAATTGATGTAACCTCAAGTGAGCGTCTCGACTTGGGCGCCTATGAAATCTTCCTCCACGAAAAAAAGCATAACAGTTCAATGCTAATATAAACTATAAGTATTAATTAATTGATTATTATTATTATTATCAATATTAATACAGATTATTACTACAGTTTAATAGCATAATTGTGAATGTCTCTAAAAATATAATATCCATATTACGTTGTTTTGACATTAAAATTTAGTATTTATCTTACATTGTATTTTGCGTGTTAAAGATATGTATAAAACAATTGATTTTTATAACAGTTTGCATAATGTACATATAATATTAAATACATTAATTAAACACAGATATATCAATTTTCTCTAAGTAAGTGCATATTTATCAAATTTATCCTGCATGCACTTTATATATGTCGGAAATGAAAGGACACCGGGACCTTCCTTTGGAATTCTTCGGAAAACCCCCAATATTTTGCCTCTATAACTTAACTGGATTATAATTGTTTGAGATTTGTGATAAGGAGCTTGGGCTCGAGGCGACAATCAGTTATCGAACGTAGCCGCGGTCACGGGATGAACGCTTTGTCTAACAAAGGTATGGAGTAATTCTATAGCTCTCCTTAAAAGAAATATTTGTGGCGACACGCGACAATAAACATTCCAACGGTTTCTGTCCCCTGGCTCGCCACACGCAGACCCTATTCTTCGAGTAAGATGATTGCCAGATGTCGATGCGTCTCCACAGTACATGTTCAGCTAGCCCGAGGGCCCGTTATAAATCTTAGGATTTAGTTAACTAAAGTCCTCCAAACAAACAGTCTTTGTCCCAGCTACGGGAAGATAGAAGAGACCTATTTTTCAACGAACGGCGTCTCCAACTAGCAACATTCCCTCGAGGGCGGCTAGCATCTTTTTCTAACCACCAATATGGAAATTGACCAATTAGCAGCAACGTCAATTTCCCTTACTTTCTGAACGAAGGCTATCCTCGACGAATCCGATGATCTCGTGTCCTTAGACACACCCCATCATAGTTTTTCTCTGTGGCATCATCGAGACGGAAATTCATTCTTTCTTGCGATCTCATCGACGAAAAGAGTAACCCCATACGACCAGTGAATATTACGCGTTTTATTAACAAAGAGTCCGACTTAGATTTTGTGAGCCCGTACGTCTACTATCCCGTTGACCGCGGATTCGTTATTGCACTTAGGATCATTGTCATTAGTTTCTCGAGTATCTAATTACCACGGTTACTTGTCCGATTCTATAATAATCGCAGTTGCACTAGTCAATGTCTTCCCTATTGCACAACGACAATGTGTAATCCAAATGAAGATTCGTTTCACGCCCCTAACCCTAATTCTAATGTAAACCCGACATTTATAATGTAAAAAATGTATATGTAATACAAAAAGAATGTAGAATATAGGTACTAATGTTTAATCTGATTTTCTGTAATTTTGACAGTTTTGTAATCTTTTATTTTTATATTTTTATATTTTCTATATCTTTGTGCTCTTGTATTTTTTATATAATTCTATATTCAAGTAACCGTATAAAAAGGATACGAAAAGTATGGAATGGCAATGCATGTAGCGGTACGTGAATGTTACGCGTGCGCAAGATAACCAGGAGAGGTTGTATAGGAATCAAGAGGTCGTTGGACAAAGAGAACGTTTTTTAGCATTACGTTATGTTTAAGACATTCATATATTCTGCAGATATTAGTTCCTATCAGTATACCCACGTCGTTATTAACAAGATGTTTATGTATTTCCATTATCTTTGTTCTAAAATTCACTGTTATTTTGGGAATTTGTTAAAAAATCTCTTAATCCTTTTAGGAGATGTATCACTCTAAACTGAGATCTAAACTCAGATCACAGGTTTTTTTTTATTTTATAGATTAGATTCACAATTTGTCCAGTTTGGACATTTGGTAGAATTTTTTAGCTGTTAGATTATTATGTGGGTAGCTACCCCCAGTGGGATACCATCTTCGTGTTTGTTTGGTTGTGTCCTTTGTGAGGTCTGCTGGGTATTTCCCTTTCAGCCTTCTATCCATGTTTGAGGTGTTGATCGTTTCCGCAGCTAGCCAATTTGGCTGTGTTCCTATTCTTTCTTTGTATTTTTCTGCGTGTCTGCTAATTTTCTCTTTGACCATTGGTATTCCCAGGTCCTTCCGTATGCCTTCGTTTCTAACGTACCATGGGGCGTTTACTATTGTTCTAAGAATTTTAGCTTGTACTGTCTCTATTTTGTTTATATGGCTCATTGCCGCTGCCCCCCATAGTGGTATTCCGTACGTCCAGATTGGTTTTATGATCGTTTTGTATATTTTTAATTTATTTTCTATGCTTAATTTGGATTTTCGACTTGTTAGCCAATGCATTTGTCTCCTTGTTGTCTGTATTTTGTCTATTATTGATTTAGTATGCTGTTTCCATGTGAGTTGTGTTTCTAGGTGGTCTAGTCCTAGGTATTTGACTTGCTTTGTTTGCGGTATGTGCGTGCCGTTCAGTAGGATGTTTGATGGTGTCTATTTTCGCAGTGTGAGTGTAATATGGTTGCATTTATCGGGGTTTGCTTTTATTTGTTTATCTTGCAGCCACTTTTCTATTTTTGTGATATGTTCTTGTAGTAATTTGACTGCCGTTTCTGGGTTAGTGTGCCTGACTAGTACAGCTGTGTCGTCCGTGAGTGTCAGTATTTTGCTATTGGTAGTTGTTGGTATGTTTTGTGTATAGTATTGATCCTAAGACGCTTCCTCGCGGAACCCCTGCCTTGATGTCTTTAACTTCAGAGTATATGTCCTTGATTTTTATTACGAAGGTTCTGCTGCTTAAGTAAGATTTTATTAATTGGTATATTTGCTCCGGAAATTGTTTCCTGATTGTTTGTAGTAGGCTTTCGTGGTTTATTTTGTCAAATGCTTTATCTATGTCCATAGAGAGGGCTGTACAGTATTGTTTGTTTTCTAATGCTAGTATTATTTCTTTAATGAGCCTGTGCATTTGTTCTATAGTGGAGTGTATGTTTCTGAATCGAAATTGGTGATCTGGTATTAATTTTTCCTTCTATATTATTGGTTTTATGCGGTTGCATATTATTTCCTCTAGTATTTTGGAAAACACAGGAAGTAGTGATATTGGTCTGTAAGATGCAGTTTGGTGTGGTTCTTTGCCTGGTTTAGGTAACATTATGTCCTGTGCTAGTTTCCACAGTTTAGGAAAGTATTGGATTCTTAGTATTGCATTGAATATTATTGTCATTAGTGTTATCGCTTTTGGCGGAAGGTTTTTCAAGATTTTACCATTGATTAGGTCGATTCGTGGTGCTTTATTGTTTTTTGTTTTCTCGATTATGTTTCTAATTTCTTGTGCTGTTGTTTTAGGTATGGTATAGTGGTTGTCAGTTGAGGTACTAGTGGTAAACGCATCCTCGTCCGTATGACATTTGGGGTTGCTGTTGTTGATATTATGTGGTATAAATGTGTTTCAAAGGTGGTTGGAAAATTCTTCAGCTTGCTCTTCGTTGCTTCTTGCCCATGTGTTGTCTGCCGTCCTGATTGCTGGGACTAGTTTTATTGGTTTCTTTTTTTTTCGTGGCTTTCCTTAGGGAGTAGTTGGAGTTCTTGTGAGCAGAGAGTGACTCTATGAATTTTGTGAATTCGTTATTGTTGTGCACTTTTATTTTGTTTTTTATTTCCTTTGCAAGTTTGTTTAGGTGTTTTTTGTTTTCTCGTGTTCTATGTTTTTGCCATTTTGCTTTCGCTTTTCTTTTTTCTCTAATTTTTTCAAGTATGTCTGATGGAATTATTTTTGTTTGTCTGTTGGTTGGTTCAGGTATAGTGGTTGTCCATGATGCTTCTTGGATAGTTTCTGTCAATGGTGTTACTGCCTGTTCGACGTGTTCGGGTGTTTCCAATGGGATGCTGCAACTGGTTTTGCTCTCGATTATTTCTTTAAAAATTTGCCATTTGGTTGTTCTGTTGCATAGTGTCCCTGGATTGCTATAAAGTATTAATTTGTTTCTGTAAGCAATTGGGCTGTATGCAATGAGGCTGGGTGTTATTTTTAGTTTATTTGCGTTTAGTCCCTTTGTAACTGCAAAATCGAGTAGGCCAGGTATTTTGCTCAGGTCTGTCGGCCAGTATGTCTTCCTGTGGATAATATATTGAGGTTGTTCTTAATGTATTTTTCCAGGGTTCTACCTCGAGGTGTGGTAATTCTTGATCCCCATAGTGTGTGGTTTGCATTGTAGTCTCCCGTTGCGATATACTTGTCACCTAAGTGTTGAAAGTACTCTTCCCACGTTTGTGATGTCATTTTGTGTCGCGGTGGTACATATACTGCTGACAACTGTAAATGGTTGCTGCTAGTTTGTACAGTAACGGTGGTTGCTTGTATATATTCCTTACTAGCTTGGCTGTGTTAATGGTGTTTAATGTCGTTTCTTATTATTACTGCGGTCCCTCCGTGTGATTTTCCTGAGGGATGCTTGGTATCATATATTGTGTAGTACGGTATTTTTATGTAACTTTTTATAGTGAAGTGTGTTTCCGATACGAGTAGTATGTCGATATTATTATTATACAGGAATGTTTTAGTTTCTAGGGCCCTTTGTTGTAGTCCGTTAGAGTTCCAGGCTGCTATTTTAAGCATGTCCATTTTTATTTTTTACTTAGCAAGTTTGTGAGTAGTTGTAACATGACTGTTGTTTGTTGTACTTGTTGCCTTAGTATTGTGTTTTTCTCACTTACCATTTTTCTTAATATCTCTGTACCTTTAATGGATTGTCTGAACATTTCTTTGATTTCTGTATCGTCTTCGGTGTTGTTGCTTTGATTCTGTTTGTTTGTGGGCGTTGTTTGTCTAATGTTTTGGGTTACTTGCGCATAGCTGCGGTTTCCTTGGGGATCGGTGTTTCCGTTTATAGCTTTTGGTTCATTTTGTGCTTTCAATGTTGCTTAATTATCTGTTATACTTTGTTGTGGTTGGTAGTTATTGATTGATCTATTGCCAAGTGGTGGAAACTGTTTACGTTGTGATTGTTTTCTGATTTCGCATCCTTTATAGCTGGCTGGGTGGTTTCCATTACAGTTGTAACATTTTACTTCATTTATTTTCCCTACGTATGGACAGTGTGTTGTTAAATGCTTCGTATCGTATCTTGTCATATTGTTTATTGCTCTTGTTTGGTGACCAATTTTTGCTAATTCGTCACTTAATTTTTTGTGTTAGTTTTTGAATGTAGTCCTCTTATAACTATTTCGTAGCTCCTTTCCGTTTTCAGCTGGTATGTGTGGTACACAGCGTTTTTTCTTTTAATTCTTTTATCACTTTCCTATAATTTTCTGGGGTGCTTATTTGAATTTTTACTTGTTCTAATTTTGTTTGTTTTATTGTGTAGTTTTCCTTCCCAACTATATCGTTTAGTCGATCAATAAGCGGGTCTATTATCTGGGCGTCGACAAATATTGGTGGTGGTTTTGTAGTTTGCGTTGATTTAGTTGTGTTTTTGGTTGTTGGGTCGTCTATTTCTTCCGTAAGTGAGCTGAAGGAGTTTCTTAATGGTAATTCTGGCAGCCATCGCTGCTTTTCTGTATCTGAATTTCCTGTTATTTTTCGTTTCTTGTTATAACTTTCCACCTTCCAGCTTTCATCCTGTTGGATTGATTCGTTATTGGTAATATTCTCTTCATTGTTTGGTATTGTTTCCATATCGACTTCGTTTGTAGCTGAGCATTCCTGTTCTTCGTTTATTGGTTGGCTTGGTTTTGATATGTTTGTTGTTTTATTTATGTAGTATTGTTCGTCTTTGTTAATTATTTTTATCGGTGGGATGTGCTTTTTCATTTTAGTTTTGCTTGTAGTCTTCTTAGTAGAAGACACGAGTTTCCACCATTTAGCTATGGGCGTTGCCGTTCGTAACTTTCTCTTCCCCACTTGCCGCACTTTTTCTGAAGCACTGTTTTACACGTCCGTTTAGCTCGGTTGCTCTGGCAGAACTCGATTTACAACATTGAGAACATTTATATCGAAAATTCTTTCTCGCATGAAGCTTCTGTATTAATACAAAAGGCACGAATTAAGATATATGATTATTCACAAGTATTAGAGCACTTGCTGATCTTATAGATTTTATAGAAAATGTGATACATGATTGACCAAGATTATTAAGAAAATGAAGTTTACATCCGTATGAGATTAACGATCCGAAATACACACTTTGTGAAAATTCGTGACAGTTGGAGGAAAAGTAATGAATTAACGATTCATTTACGACAGCAATTAAAATCCGTCGATCTAAGGTCTTTATTAAATTAAATAGTTCAAAATCGTTTACATATTAGGTGATCCCATAAGTTTTTGTGTATATATTTCATGTGTCGATTTCTAAACATACGGCGATAAGGGACCAATGCACTTGAGCTTAGCTGATCGAGAACAGGCTAGAGTAGATCTTCGTGGGCATAAGATCGTAATATAGTGAACACAGTGACTTCTAACAGTAAAAAATCACGAGTGAAATGCGTATCCATTTTCGACATCTCATGTTATATGAATTTCGGAAAGAAAGTTCGGTAACAATTGCCAGGAAAAACTTATGTGCTGTTTACGGAGAAAATGCGCTTTCATCTCGCACCTGTAGGAAGTGGTTCCAACGTTTTAGAGCTGGGAATTTCTGTTTAGAAGAGGAGGTACGCTCCGGGCGTCCTCCTCAGACAGACGGAGATAAAATTCGGGATCTTGTTGAAAAATCACCAAGTTTGACAGTTCAAGAGATGTCAAATGTCCTGAAAATACCTAAGACAACGATTCATAGGTGTTTAAAAAAAATGGGGATGGTGTCAAAGTTGAACGTTTGGGTGCCCCATGAACTTACGGAACGGAACCGTCTTGAACGAACGACAGCGTGCATGTCATTGATTTCACGTAATAAACGTGAACCATTCCTTAAACGCCCCTGGTAACTGGTGATGAAAAGTGGATACTTTTCGAAAACCCTGAACGGAAACGTAGCTGATCCCAACGAAATCAGCCGCCTGCTAAACCGCATGTCGCGAAAAGCGTTACAAAAAAATTGTCTGAATTTAATTGAAAAATTTTATCACATCCCCCGTATTCCCCAGACATTGCCTCATCTGATTACCACCTGTTCAGAGCATTACAACACTTTTTAGTAGCTAAAAAATTTGAAAATATTGACACACTCAAAAATAGCATAGAAAATTATTTTAAAGAAAAACAAGAGGACTTTTATCGAGACGGAACCTACCAGAAAAATGGGAAGAAGTTGTACAACGAGAGGGGGATTACATTTTGTCATGAAACTGAAAGGTATGTAAACGATCTTAACATATATAACCTCTCGAAAAACGGCACGAACTTATGGGATGACCTAATAATTAAACAACTATAAATATATCAAAAGATTATAATAAAAGAATGTAATAGAATATCTAATGTCCGTACTTGTAAATACAACGAAAAACGTAACGTGTAGATTGCAGATGTTTATGAATGTAAAATTTGCGAAAAGCATATGAAAGTTATACACATAAAATATACAAATATTGATATATGCACGAAAACTATGCGTATATGCACAAAGATATGTACAATTTATGAGTAATATGTCTAATATTGATTTATTAACGTTATGTGAATTGATACAAAAGGATATTTAACAATTTCGTTTTAAATAAAAATCTATTTATGACGACGCGCCAAAATTCGCATTACGATAAATTACGATAAATTATAAATTGCTTTTCCGTATCTGCAGCACTCGAATTGTACAAGTAATGTGTGCGTTTGGGGGCCCGACCTTTTGGTCGACCGCGCCATACCTGCAGTAAAAACGCATACTGGCTTCGCATTTAAATGTTCGCGTTCGACTTGGGAATGGCGCGCATAGATGGTCGGCGCGCGACTTGCCCTCTCCTTGCGGATCATTGGACAAGTTAAACCTACCCTTTCGGGCGGCAGCTCGCTTAGCTGGCGCCACGCGATACCTGCCACCATATAGCTCGGTCCCAGCAGGTTGGCTCTCCAGCCGATTATTCCTGCTCGGCAACCATTTTGTATGCTTACCGCTTGCACCGACGGTCACAGGTTTCCTCTCCAGCTCGCACGCTTCGTGCTTTTTTCTGCGCCCCGGTTCTTCGTTACTGTTGTTTTCTTGGTTCTATCTTGTTTATTGTTCTATCTTCGATCCAGTGTTCTGTTTGTTGTATCCGTTTATTTCTTCGTTGCGATTCTTTGTTTGGTTGTTGTTGTTGTCTCTATAAACTTGAAATATAAATGCAATTTCCTTTTAAATACAGTAACGAGGTTTATTAAATTTCGATAACATTGTATTAGTAAGATATCGAAGCTAGCAACTTTTCGTTGAAGTTTATTTTATATTTCTTAAATTATTCGGGTAAAGATAACTCCACACTGACGGCCTATTGTCCACAGACAGATGTCGTAGTAATCGGCGGACAATGCCTGTCAGTGAAACTTAAGGCGCGTACGGGCAGACTACAGGCGTCTGTAGACATTGCCTGCCGACAACACATGCCAAAACATGTATATAAACTGCCTGCAAGCAACGTCGCTTGTCCACTAGAAGTTTGCCGGGTATCACTGCGTATCGATGAGTCGAAGATGCCTTGGAGATGCAACACACGGATCGTTTAAATCTACCTGTAATCCAATCAAGCTAGCCTAAAAAAAAAGACAAATTCAACATTAAATTGTATCGGACATTTTGCTACAACGCTCAACTGATAGAAATCATGCTCAGGAACAAATATATGTCTTTGCTAACTTTCTAAATATATGTAGACGACGTTTTAAATTGCTAGTAGTTGAAACAAACAATATGATATATTTTTGAGTGATCTATAAGGATTTACAGGCCCACTGGGAAATCTTATTAGTGTTCTCTTGCACTATGTATTAAAGCGCATCAACACCGATAGAAGCACTGTACACGCGATATCGTCGCAGTGTCTCCTGAAAATCGGCGATAAGTCGCTCGAAACTTTACTGGAAACATTTCTCCATGTTCTACTGACAATCACATAGCATGTGTCATTGCTGGAATTTGATAAATTTGGTTGAGAACACGAAAGAATTTTCCGTTTACAGTAAAGCAAGGGACTATCGAGTTGGAACAATTCGTGTTTGAAAATAGCGTTCTATGCTAAAATAGCGGTGGAAATTATACTACATGTAAAAGTGAGTCATAAAAACAAATACAATTTTCTTATTTTCTATCTTTTTTACTTTTATCGCAAGTTTGATTTCTATACATATAACTGTTTTCAATTTAAGGAGGAACTTATTTTCTTAAGGGCTTTTCATACAAATTTGAAAAATAACTGTTGTTTTTGATCCCTTATCTCTATCTTTATCCTTCTATTTTTGTGAGACTGTATCGGTTATTTATTCTTAATATTTACAATCCGAAGTCTAATTTATGTGCCGTATTAATTTTCTGTGAATAATTTAGAGATATGTAAAATCTTGCTATATATATATATACTGTTTGGTACCTATTAGAAGTGCGTTCGATCTAATGTGGAAAATTCTTAATTTTAATAAAATAGTTTCAAATTGCTAAGGCTGGGGCAAACTAAGAAGTTTCTGGAATATACAGGGTAGTAAGTCGCTTCGCAAATATGTGTACATCGGGACAATATGTTACATATGTAATCCCTTACACAGTTTCATATTATCTTGTAAAATAATCATTCTTCTTTTAATATCAGTTGGTTTTTGTATTTTTATTTCATTTATCTCATAGATTATAATTCCTTTAGGAAATTTTTGCAAAAATTTTCGCTGGAAATTTTCAGAAAACCTTATTCCTGAACAAAATTTGTTTTGTACTACGAACTGTCGCATTTAAATAAGAAAAATTCTATTTATGTAATTTTGTTATTAAGCTTGTTCATATCTAACTTCAAATTATCTGTAGCTTGTTTATAATTAATTAAGTTTGAAATGTTTGTTTGTTAGTTATTACAAAAGGGTCATAGCTAAGTTTTTGAGTTGTGCTCAGGTTATTATAACTTCAGTTATTATGCTCTGAGCGTCATGTTGTTTCTTAATAAAATTCTTTAGTCTCAATAATCAATTTTCTCTGTTCATAAAGATGGTGGTTGTTTATTTTAAGAATTTTGTTCTTAATTCCAAATATTGCGGACATTCTTTTATTATGCATTAGTTGGTATCCAATCTTCTTGGATAGGACGTATTGCATATTCCATTTTTATTTCTTTTATATTTTATCCTGTTTCCTAGACTCACTGCACAATCACGTTTGTCTCTCTGCTAATCTAACTTGTACTATTATTCTTTTAGTTATTAACAATAATTTCATATCTAAGCAACTCACTTCAATTATGTTTTCTGAGTCGTTAGTATATTTATATACTTCACCGTTGATAATCCTGTAGATTATTCTATTCTCTCCGTTTATTACGCCCCAAGGCTTACTATAGGCCGTGTTCCTAACCGTCGCAAACAGATCGTCTTACATGACCGTCGAGATATACACAAAGTAGCGATCAACGCATAGTTGTCGTCAAGCAGCGAGTTCCAGAAACATCTATTCGCCTTCGGTGCGTTATTTTATCCGCATAAAGAAGGTGGTATACGTGATCATAGGCGCGAACGGTGGCGTGATCCGAGCGTAGTGGGGGTCGTCTTCCAGAGAAGACAACGAAAAGGATCGAAGAGTAATCGGTCCCTTCTGAAGAGTCAAACGTTATAAATTGCTTAGTCTAACGAATTCATTGAGAGATATCGCAAAGTCGGGTCGAATTCCTATAACATATCAACTGTATTTATCACTAAATAATTTGTGACGTTTTTATTATTACATTCATTATTTTTAAATATACAAGCTATATTAACCTGTTAATACAGTGTTAAATTCATTGAACCACCCCTATTATCGTAACAGAAATCAGGGGATCGATCAGTTCGTGGCGTCGGTTATCTAATTGCAACGGGAATTTACTACTCCCGTTGACGTGCTTTCTCGCGATCGCGTCTCTCCGCGAATGCTCGAATAAACACGGATTGCTTTTTAACTAAACATATTCATACCCTGTTTTCTCAAAATCGAAAGCTTAAAACATCCGTTCTTACTGATGTTATTTCAATTATATTTATATCGCGTTATTTCAATTATCTGATATATTTTTTACTTTTTTCATGTAAAATCATCATTTTACCAATTGTACCATAATTATTAGGAAGCTCTGTTAGAATTTAATCTTGGAATTAAGATTAATAATCTGTGGAAAACACAATGTTTGTGTTGAAACAATATAATGTGATATTTACTAAACAATTATTACAGGGATTATAAGTGTGTGTGTTCTGGAATGTAGTCAGTTGGCTAGTTATTCACAGACTGACTGGCTTAGTGACCCATGGCCCTTGAAAAGGTTTTGAACCCCACTCTCTATGCAGTAATGAGTGTGACCTCTGTGGGTGTCTGTGTGGCGTCACATGTGCCACAGAACCTTCTAGTAGCTTCTCGACGTGCCCATCGGGAATGTTCCATCCATATTCCTACGCTTCTTCCGCCGAATTCTCGAAAGAGCATGCACGTGCTAGCCGCCGTGGTACATCTCACGAACGCACGCTAATGAGGATATCGCTGAACAACGAAGGAAAGAATCCGTTCGATCAATCACCTCATCTGTATGCCATTAATATCTTTGTATTCCAACAAACTCTGAACAATAACTTAAACACGAAACTGTAATTTGTGTCTTTGTAATTTGCAACGTTGTTAAAATTTTGTATCTCCCTTTGCAAATGCAAATAATTTAAATGAAAAAATACATGGTTTTTAAATCGTTTCTCTTATATTCGTAATAATAATTTCGTTCTACAGTGAATGCATTTATTATTCAACGACGTGATTTTCGGTTGTTTATTGGAAAGTTATAATGCTGCTGATCTATAGAATTAGTACTGACTGTTATAGTAATATGCACAGCGAGTCATTTGTAATAAATTGTAATTACTTGTAATGTATATCGATTGTAATTACTTGTAAACCACTCAATTCATAAATGCATACATATGTGGCGGCACTCGACAGCACAAATACGACAACTCGACACTAACTAATACCAGACAACGGCAGCGCAGTGGTTAGCGCCTCAAGTTACGAACGTTCGGGATCTGGGTTCTTAAATCCCGGCGACCGTAGTCCGATTTTTCTTCCACGATTCTTAAATGAAAAGAAAATACAGCAGTACCCTAGCAGCGACATCTACAGCCAGCAGCTACAATTATCATTTGTGTCTTTGTTCTCTCCTAAAGGCCGTCCAAGGGACTTGAGAATGCAAAGAAGAAGTGCTGCAAAAACATAACAAATATATTTACAAACCAAAACCAATTCGTTACAACGCTCATCCTTCAATTACATCCTCCGTCGCGAAAATCCTCCGCTTCCTTTCTGTCAATCCATCTTGCCCATATGTGGTTCCATAGCTGCTGAATCTTATATAGACAAACAATAACTTGAGTAAGCAAGGGGGATGGATGTAGAGCCGACAAATAAAGGAAAAGGAGAGAGAAGTGTTTCGTCCTTGAGTTTATCATATTGTGGTGGCCGGGGTATTCAACGCTATGTCCTCGATTCGCTCTAAGTACTCAGGTTCTAGACACCCTTGGAGGGCGGTAGATTTTTCTTCATCGCCCGCGATGCTCGCCGCCGCGAGCTATCTCTCTAGTAAGGAGAACCATTGCACTATCTTCTAGGGCATCGTCAAAGGCACGCGGACTACTTCACTGGTCGTAACTGTTTTATTCTTGTTTGACATATCGTTAGCGCGCCCGGAATCAGGATCATTGAAATCTCATTAGCTCGATCACGTCGGGGTCACTTACACCTCACATATTTCAAATAAAATCTGCATAATTCTGAAGGAAACACAACTACATTTGGGTTATCTTGTTTTCACAGAAACCTGAGAATTGCTCAGAGTATTTTAATAAAATATTCAACTACTTCAAAACGCAAAAAATAGTTTATTGTATGGAATATATAGAGTGGTTCACGCAATTGTTTCGGCATAATTGGAAAATTCGAAATGTGTAGCTTTAAAAATATTGCAGAGGAAAAATCGGATTCGTCGAGGACAACCTTCGTTCAGAAAGTAAGGGAAATTGGCATTGCTGCTAATTGGTCAATTTGTATATCGGTGGTTAGAAAAGGATGCTAGCCGCTCTCGAGAGAAAGTCTCTAGTGGGAGACGTCGTTCGTTAAAAAATAGGCGTTTCGACCGTTCGCGGAGAGACGCGATCGCGAGATAGCACGTCGACGAGAGCTGTAAGTTCCCGTTACGATTAAATAATCGACGCCAAGAACTGATCGATCCCCTTATTTCGATTATGATAATAAGGGTAGTTCAATGAAATTCCACAGAATTAACACAAATAAATTAATGTTTATTTGAACAACTTATTAACTAGAAAGATATAAAAGGAACAAAAAAATGTAACTGCGTTTTGATTGATAAGTAATGCGCGACGTATCAGATGTGTTGACGGTTTGACTTCTCGAAAAGTTCTGAACGCCTTTCGATTTTTTTTCGTTTTTTCTGGAAGGCGACCCCCACTACGTTCGGATCACGCCATATTCTTTTACGCGAGGTAAAATAACGGCCACGAGTCGACGTTTCTGGAAGTCGCCCTGCTTAATGAACCACGCGCTTGCCACTACAATGTTTGTTTGCCGGGCAGACGCGACGATCCGTCTGCAACATTATAGTGGCGCGATCGACAGTTAAGAATATGACCTATGGTAAGCCGCATGGCGTAACAATAGGTTTCCCCTATCTTCCCGTAGTTGGGACAAAGACTATTGTCTGTTTAAAGGACTTTAGTTTCCTAAGAATTCTGCCGAATATCAATGGTCCGCCTGGCTTGGCGCGCAGGCTCTATTACAATGTTTGGGAACCCATCGTGACATATGGTGCGCCTGTGTGGGCTGATGCAATGAACTATGAGAAGAACAGGAAGATTATAAAAAGGACCCAACGTACTGCCCTGTGCATTACATTTACAGCCTACCGCACTGTATTTCATGCGGTGTATTGACCGGCAACTTACCGATAAACATTAAAGCTAGGATGTTGAAAGAATCATACGAGAGAATGAAGATTTATAAGAGCTTAGCTGCTGAAGGTGAAATGATCGATAGATACATCATGTTAAAAGAAGAACTGGATGACATAAGGAAGAAAGCCCTAATGGAGTAACAAGCGGAATAGGGCAATTACAAAGAGGACAACTTTACTAGGAAGTTGATGGGTAATGCGTCTATATTCGCCAAGAAAAGGAGAGACATCGATTACTTTACGATGCAAATGTTAATGGGGCATGGTATCTTCAACAGCTACAGAAAGAGGATCGGTAAGGGGGTCGACACTAAGTGTAGGGATTGTGGTGACCCGAACGACGATGCAGAACACGTCCTGTTCGTGTGTCCTAAATGGACCTAATGAACATAACGATCGAACTCGAGAATTTCCTGGGTCTCAGGATAAGTGTGGACAACTTGGTGGACACCGTGGTTACCAAGGACGAATACTGGACAAAGCCCAAAGCGTTCTGCAAATCGATAATAAATTACAGAAGAGAAATGGAAATGGCTATGGGGTCAGCGAAGAGGAGGAGCGGTACCAGCATGCAACGTTAAATATTCGGAGACGCGGTTAATGACAACCCTGATGAATGCTGATCGGCTATGCCGGGGTTGTCCGTGTCTAATCAAATAAAGGATCGAGGGGTTTTTAGGGCGTATGGCGATGTCACCTGCCGAGTCCTACATAACCCAGAGACGCGGATCTCTCTGGGTACGCGTAATAGCATTTTTCCCTCTTCACGCAAAAAAACCGGTTCATCTAACAAATTTTTGTTTCATGACGACGGTGTCCTCGAGATAAGGACTCATGGTAACTACAACTGCCGTACATTCTCTACTATTCTCCTCGATAGGAACATGAAGAGATCCGTTCCTTTTTTCAACTACGATCGGATTTGCAAAGTCGGATTAAGACTGATCAATTACTTTGTCTTACCGCATTTCTATATCTACTTTAAACACCTCCTGGTGTCTATTACAATCTTTTTTCTCTACTTTACGAATAGAAGCACTTCCGTCCTTTATGTTTAATTCGACGGTTTTCAGGAAGTATGTGCCAATTATGAACGAGTGTTGCATCAAGGTATCTGAAACTACATGTATCGTTACAACGTACGACTCATCATCTATCACAATATTCGTCGAAAATTCTTCGAGTGTACAATTTCTTCCGGACCCGATACCAATTTTCACATACTGATTCGCTCTCATTAAAGTTAGTTCGCTACCGGTATCGGTATTGTCGCATTTCGATACGATGTGTCCGTACTCTCTACACTTAAAGCACTTGGGTCCTCTCGACCTATTCGGGCACTCTGCACACTCATATTCTTCGTCGCCGCAATTGTAACATCTCGTCTTCTTCATATCTCCAGATTGACTGGGCATCCTGCTCCTTTCAATTTTGGCTAGCTTCACAATCAATTTTGCTCTGCGATAATTCTGTTCCTCGTACATGATTAATCTCTTCTTCAATTCTTTAATGGATGTAGTAGACTTATTGTTTTCTTCATCTACTATTCCTTCTACAATATGCTCCACTTTCGCCTCCTCTTCCATATCAACATGGCTGGCTATTTCAAGCATGCGGTACATATTCAAGCATGCGGTACATATTCAAGCATGCGGTACAATTTATATTCTAGAGAAAAATGGCGCGCCCGGGCGAATAGATGGCGTTAAACGCAATGATCCCAATTGAACTGAAAAGTCGTTATGTATTAAGGGACTTGTGTGTAGAGGATGGTTAATCGTGAGATTTATTAGACGAGATTGCCCGTTGTAGAAACCGTCAAGTATATTTTAAAATGATTAAATAAATAAGAACAGATAATGTTCGCAAAGACGCTCGTATTAACGGATTCGCTAAGACAGTGTATAACCGCTCGCTCATAACTCGTTAGTAACTGATCAATACTCGGTAGATAGTCGGTAGAGTCATAGGACGTGGCGGATCGAGAGCGACTCATGTTGTTGTGCCTCGGAACACGGACATCGCCTTGACGCACGAAACATATCGATAGGTAAACTCCGGACAAAACGAAGTCACCGTTATGGGCAATCGTCGATCTAAGATGAATTCAAATTTTCCGACCTCCCCCCCCCCCCCCCCCCCCAGTATAAATAAACGGACGTGATCGCGAGTTTGTATATACCGAGTACCTACGAATTATCGATCAATATCTACGAGTTATTATCCGAGTCATCCGAGTTATAGTTATCGAGTTTTTCGCAAGCGACCATACCCTAGCTTCGCGAATACATTTGTACGAGCGTCTCTCGACGGTATTTATATTTATTCGTATTTATTTTATTTATTCTAAATATATTTGAGGCGTTGCAGCAGCAATTTCTCGTATTCTCTAAATTATTGATCCTCACACGATCCACTACATGATCGATAACTCTTTACGATTGCGTACGTTTAAACTGGTACAGTATAAACTGGTCGGAGGAGAATCGGAAAATTCAAATTCGTCTTCGTTCGACAGTTGCACGTAGCGGTAACATAGTTTTGTCCGGAGTTTATTTATTGCTACATTATGTATGTCCTAACGATATTGATACTTCGAGGCAAAAAAACAACATAATTTGAATTGTCCTCTAGCTCATGTACCGCTACATGTACTTTCAAGGAGCAAAACTGGCACAGTCCCGCTTGTGACGCGAAACGGATATTATCGTTTCCCTTCCTTTAACGCATTTTGCCATTGAAAGACACGAATTTCTGTGACTTGTTTTATCTCTGTTATAAAAGTTGATATTTACAATTTTGTAGTTTTTATGCAAACGTAAAAGGTAAGTAAATATTAATAAATATTATAATAATATAATATAGTACTGTATAATAATATTAATAAATGCTTCGCTATTTACTTGTTTTATTTCCATTAAAGTATATTGTATTTTTCATTAGAGTACTTTCACTTTTATTTGGTGTAATAATAAACATATACGTTAATATTCATTGACATTAGTGTAATTGTAAGCTTCACTGTAAATTTAATAAAATTGATAAGAACGGTATTGTTAACAGTGTATATATTTGTAATTAAACTAGATTTTATTCTCAACGTTACTTCATTATTTTATTATTGTTTCATATAAATATTTTTTTTGAAAAATAATTTACATATAAGTGTTTGTATTAATTGTTACATATGTCATAATTTCAACCACAATATTAAATTATGGTATGTATTATTAAAAAGTATAGTTTAATGTATATATTAAATACTTATGTAGTATCGTTGAGCTGTGCTCAGCGCTGTAGAGGTCGCTGTTGGGTACGGCCGCTCTTTTCCTCATTCTTTGTAACCTAAGGCGCTAACCACTTCGTCGTCCGACACTAGTTAGTGTCGAGTGGTGCTATTTAACTATCGAGTGCCACCACAGGCCCTTCTTTCCACGATACTACACTTATAAAGAATTTATTTGTAGATTTATCGGTTGTAGGAATATCGGTACTACATCAAAGAATCGGATTAAAGCACTAATTACCAAAGATATATTGAATATACGTTGCTTGGGTGTTAAAAAATCTGTTAACGACCATTTTGGACATACTTTGCTCAAACACCACACCTGGCCCTTCAACTTCAACTACGCCGGAAGTTTTGAAGAGCCGAGCAAAAAGAGAGGGTTGAAGGAAAGCTGCAATTAATATTAAAAAACAACAGTCAATGTCACTTGTTGCAAAATTACGAAGGCTAACTCTTGATGATGACAGTAATGTAAATGTTTGTGTCATATTATGATGAAATTTAATATCTTTAATCTTACCCCGAATCTCATGTTACTGATCGATACTAACCTTTATATATAGTACCTAATAATGCTTGATATCGGTTAATTAATATGTTGAAATCTAATCGCTTAATGTATGTACATTGTGCATATAAATTCTATTATAACGTAATTAAATATATCCTACATTTTTAGAGGAAACGTGAAAACCGATCTAAAAAAAAAAGGAAAAGTGCTAGAAATAGCTCAGAAGAAGAAATAACACAAAGCCCTACAAAACATAGTAAATGAGAAAAGTGTTTTAAGCGAAACAATTTCAAGGAAGATCGCGGGTACTTCACAGACACATTTACAGGATCATCTTTCTATAAGAGAAGATGCAATACAGCCAGAAAAGTGTTCAATGACAACAAGAAATAGTAATAGAAAGAGAACTTTTTCACAGAGTGAAAACACGAAGATGCATCAGCTAAAAGAAGAAGATGAGTCATTCCCTGAAGTGAAAAAGTTTCAAGCAAATATTCAGAAACAAGAAATTAAAAAGCGGCAAAACAGATCTATGACATTGTGTTTCGATCGCGGAGAGACGCGATCGCGAGGAAGCACGCCAACGGGAGTCGTAAATTCCCGTCACGATTAGATAATTGACGCCACGAAATGATCGATCCCCTATTTCGATTAGGATAATAGAGGTGGTTAATTGAATATGACACTGATGTTAGAAGGTGTGAATGACAGTTTATTCCAACAACTTTGTGAAGAAGATAGTTACGCTGGTGCGTATGTATAAGATAAGTGACTGACTGATCTTCGGGTGTAGACCCGGTCGAAGGATGTTGTATGTTTGAAGGTTGAAGAATCAGTGATGTTCGGTGACGATGCTGTAGCGGAGGAAAGCTAAGGATGCGTGTGTCTAGCGCACGGGACCATCGGATTTGTTGTTAATTGGTTAAACGAAGGTTGGTGGACTAGGAAGGGTCTTAGCTGCTCTCGATAGAAAGTTGTTATTAGGAAGCATCGTACGTGGGAAAACCCAACTTTCCCTTGTCAAGCCGTGGTAGACAATAATCTTTAGAAATGATTCAGAAAACAGATGTTTGTTGGGTCTGAAGGACCTTAGCAAGCAAATTAGTGGGATTTATGACGGGTGCTTAAGGTTATTGAGGGTACGCCGTAAGAATGAGTAGAGTGTTGCACGACGCAACATATTGAGTGAAGATGAAATACAACCATCTTCGGAGGAAGAGAGAATGCTCTATTCGATCCATTTGAACAGGCAGGCACGGACACTTCAAAACTTGTTCAACTAGGATAACTAGAACGAAAACACGAGAACAAAACACTAGAGCTATTGCATGAACAAAAGCTTTGAAAAATACAAACATTGCAGAGGAAGCGATTGCATATAAATCCGCTACGTTAAATGTGCAGGTACACACCCCACTGACCAGTGCACTAAATCACCGGAAACCCGAGCGAAGTGCATCCACTGTCAAGGTGACCATTCTGCTAATTACAAAGGCCGCTCAGCCTAAAAAACCTTATGTATAAATAAGTATCCCAAGCTTAGAGCCAAAGAGACAACCAATCAAATACCCAGTCTTCCGAAATTCACTACTACTTCAATCTCCTATACTACTCCCAAACAGTACAAGGAAATCAAAATAATCCAAATAACCACAGGGTCCATTCTCAAAATAATGTCTCCAATTCATAAAACACAGACAACGTCTCTAGTGTCACAGTGTCCCCGGGAATGCAGCAATAGGATAATCATATCTCACATACCTTAGCCATCGAAACAGTAACTAAGCAGTAACAGGATCCCTATGTGACTGGCATCCAACGATAACCCCTCCACAGGAGCCAACCCCTTGATATCAAAAAACCTCCCAAGTCAGTACTCGACATTCTATTCTGTTCTGTTATAACATTCTGTATCGTTACTTTGTCAGTTTCTAATAAATTTTGTAATAACGATCATAATTGAAATACGAATCTATTAAGGAAATTCGAGGATTTGGTAATACAAATAATTGACTATATTTCACACACAACAGCTATACATCTATATTACACTCTGAAGAACGTCTTGCACGCACGCTTGTCGCCAACCGACTATCCAGAATCTTTTAACGGCTGTCTTTTGTCTCAACTAAGGCCTGGACGCCCTCTGACCCTTACACACACACTCTCATGTACAGTGTAAATGTATCACTTCCCTAACAATTTTTATGATTAGATTTAAATTATTAATATTTGTATTTTTAGTAGTATTAATTAGTTCTTTTATTTAATTATATAGAATTAGATATATAAATTTAAATAATAAATATTTAATTAATCGTTTTTATTATTTAATATTAATGTTTTTAATATCAATAATTTTTTAAATTTTGAGACCTAATATATTAACTTTATTATTAGGATGAGATGGTCTGGGTTTAATTTCTTATTGTTTAATTATTTATTATCAAAAATTTTTATCATTTAATTCAGGAATAATTATAGTAATTTTAAATCGTTTAGGTGATTCTAGTTTATTAATAATTATTTCTTTTTTAGTAATTTTTGGTACATGAAATTTAATTTTATATAAAATAGATTTATTAATTTTATTAATGTTCTTTTTAATAGTATTTACAAAAAGTGCACAATTAATATTTATGATGTGATTACCAGCTGCAATAATTACTCCTAGTTCTGTGTCTTCATTAGTTCATTCATCAACTTTAGTTACTGCTGGAATTTATTTATTAATCAATTATGAGATAATAATTGATTTTAAATATAAAAGATTTATTTTAATAATTTCAAGAATAACAATATTAGTTTCAGGAGTTATAGCTAATTTTGAAATAGATTTTAAAAAGATTATTGCTTTATCAACATTAAGTCAATTAGGTCTTATAATAAGAATTTATTCTTTAGGAATAACAGATTTAACATTTTTACATTTATTTATTCATGCATTTTTTAAATCTATAATATTTATGTGTGTTGGAAGATTTATTCATTATATCAATGGTATTCAGAATTTTCGTTTTTATTCTGGTATATTTTATTAATATCCAATAAAAGGATTATTAATAATATTTTCATTATTAATTGTTTCGATCATTCGCGGAGAGACGCGATCGCGAGATATCACGTCAACGAGAGTTGTAAGTTCTCGTTACGATTAAACAATCGACGCCACGAACTGATCGATTCCCTTATTTCGATTATGATAATAAGGGTAGTTTAATGAAATTTCACAAAATTAACACAACTAAATTAATGTTTATTGCAACAACTTAGTAACTAGAAAGATATAAATGGAACAACAAAAAGAAAATGTGACTACGTAAGCGCGATATAAGATGTGTGTTGACTGTTTGGCTTCTCGAAATGTTCTGATTTTTTCTGGAAGGCGACCCCCACTACCTTCGGATCACGCCACATTCTTTTACGCCAGATAAAATAACGGCCACGAATCGACGCTTCTGGAGGTCGCCCTGCTTAATGAACCATGCGCTTGCCACTACAATGTTTGTTTTGCCGGGCAGCCGCGACGATCCGTCTGCGACATTATAGTGCCGCGACCGACAGTTAAGAATATAATCTATGGCAAGCCGCATGGCGTAACATCCTCCCCCCGTTGAGAGGGTACCGATCAAATTAGCGAGATGTGGTTGAAGTTCCCATCTTAGTTCGTCTCGGTGGCTAGTTGTTCGGGTTTCTCGAGATCGGGTTGAATTGGCAGTGGGACAAGCCTTTTGACGGCCCGATCCAAAACGCTCTTTGCCGTCTGAACTGTAGCTGTCCGGATGACACCATCGGCGCCTGGATGAACCTTGATAACTCGGCCCAGAGGCCAATGCATGGAGGGAACGTTGTCCTCTCTGAGGATGACGATTGTGCCTTTTTGGATGCCGTGTCCACCCTTGCTCCACTTATTGCGGTTGGTTAGCTCGTTCATATACTCCTTATGCCAGCGGTTCCAAAAATGCTGTTTAAGCTGTTGGATATGCTGCCATCTGGAGAGTCGGTTCGATGGAATGTCTCTGAAATCTCGATCACGTAAGCACATTAGTGAATCGCCAATGAGAAAATGTCCGGGAGTGAGGACTAGGAGATCATTTGGATCGGTGGAGATAGGAGTTAGCGGGCGGGAATTGAGGACTGCTTCTATTTCTATGATAAGAGTATTCAATTGTTCAGAGGTGAGTAACTCGTTGCCGGCTACACGCCTGAGGTGGCGTTTAAATGACTTCACCGCTGCTTCCCATAGCCCACCGAAATGCGGCGAATGAGGGGGAATGAAGTGCCATTCGATTTGTTTGTCGGCTAAAAATGCGGTCACTTTTTCCTTGTGATCGTCCGATTGTAATAAATCGTGAAGCTCTCGTAATTCGTTGCTTGCTCCTCTGAAGTTGGTGCCGTTATCAGAATGGATGGTGGAGCAATACCCTCGTCGAGCGATAAATCTGCGAAGAGCGGCGATGAAGGCTTCGCTAGTGAGATCGTCAACGAGCTCGATGTGTACCGCTTTAATTGCTAGGCATACGAAAATGGCTACGTATACTTTTATCTGACGACGGTTACGATCTCGTTTTTCCTTGATGTGGAACGGCCCGCAGTAATCGACGCCGACGTTTGTAAATGGGCGAGATTCCGTTACTCGCGCCTCCGGCAGATTACCCATCACGTATTCTACCGGCGGTGGTTGAGCGCGGCAGCAGCGGACGCAGCCTTTGATCGCCCGCCATACTTGACTTCGACCGTCAACGGGCCAGTATCTTTGTCTTACTGCGTATAACGTAGCCTGCGTTCCGGAATGCATGTGGATCTTGTGCTCGTGGTCTATGATGCGTGTTGTAACGGATGACTTAGGTAATACTATGGGATGTTTCTGGGCGAAGGTCATCGACGAATGACTGAGTCGACCCCCGACTCGCAATATTCCTTCCTTGTCTATGAACGGATTGAGTCGCGTGAGCTTACCCTTTATCGCCGCGTTCCGATCTTTTTGGAGTGTACGAATTTCCTCGGAGAAATGGATGTTTTGCAACAATTTTATCAGTTTATTGTGCGTTATGCGTAATTCAGTAACGGTTAGGGGTGCCGCTCGGTTCCTTTTCTGTTTCCAACGGAGGCAACGAGCTATGATTCGTATCAATTTGGGCCAGGATGAATATCTTTGCAACAAACTGTAATCGGCGGGGTTTGCGGACAGACAAATCGCCCCCTTCTGCTCCGGTACTTCAATTTGCGGTGTTAGCGCCCATGTCGGCCAATAGCCTTCCGACTGGTAGAGCCATGCAGGACCGTGCTGCCAGATGGTTGGGCGCAGAAACTCTTCGGGTGTTTGGCCGCGTGATATTAAGTCCGCGGGGTTGTCGTCGGTAGGAACGTGGCGCCAATCGCGGATGCTGGTTTTTGTTTGAATTTCGGAGACTCTGTTAGCGACGAATGTTTTAAGGGTGTGAGGTGATGTATTGAGCCAATGGAGGACGATAGTGGAATCGGTCCAATAGATAGTTCGAGTAATTTTGTGTAATAGGGCTTGTTGTACGGTTGACATCAGGGACGTAAGAAGGAGTGCTCCGCTCAGCTCGAGCCGAGGAATGGTCTGGCACTTGAGTGGGGCGACTTTCGATTTTGCGGTTAAAAGCTGGGTCCAAACACGGCCGTTGGTGTTAAGGGTTCGAAGATAAACACAGGCTCCGTAAGCCTTTTCGCTGGCATCGCAGAAACCATGCAGTTCAATTTCCATTGCGGACTCGATTATTGCCTTGCGTGGGAACCTGACGTTGTTTAATAAGGGTAATTGGGCATAGTACCTTTCCCACTCTGTATGTAACTCGATCGGGAGTGATTCATCCCAATCGATTTTCGACGACCATATTCGTTGAAGTAGCATCTTGGCCCGAACAATCACCGGTGCGAGCAGACCGAGCGGATCGTAAATTTTTGCAATCTCCGAGCTGATGATTCGTTTCGTGACTCGAGAGGGCGTGGGTTTGACTTCGACCGAGTAAAGAATAGAGTCGTCGGATGAATTCCAAAACACTCCCAGCGTCTTCAAGGTTTGCGAGTCGCCCAAAAAATGTTGGTGATTTGTTTCTTCTAAGGAAAGTCCGTGTAATAAGTCCTTATCGTTTGACGCCCATTTTCGTATGTTTAAGCCGGCCAGTTGAAGTAAATTGGTGAGTTCTGTTCTGAGCGTGAGGGCTTCGTCCTTCGTTTCAGCTCCGGTGAGAGCGTCGTCGACGTAGAAATCCCGCTGCAGTACCTGTGCTGCACGTGGAAATCGATGTCCTTCGTCCTCTGCCAGTTGCTTGAGGCACCGAATAGCTAGATACGGGGCTGCGGATAAACCGAACGTTACAGTATTAAGCTCATATGTTTCTGTTTCTCCACTCGCGCTGCGCCATAATATCCTTTGATATTTCCGATCCTCTGGTCGTACGAGGAATTGCCGATACATTTTCTCGATGTCGCCGGTGAGTACGTATTGATGAGCGCGGAATCTAATTAATATATAAAATAAATCTTCCTGTAACTTGGGTCCTGTGTGAAGTGTATCGTTTAAGGAGGTTCCGGTAGTGCTTGGTGCCGATCCGTCGAAAACTACACGGAGTTTGGTGGTTTGACTCGATGCTTTGGTCACGCCATGATGGGGTAAATAGTATCCGTTGTCATCGGAGTGGTTGTCATTGACCTTCGTCATGTGTCCCAACGCCAGGTATTCCTGTATTACCGTTCGATATTCTGATTCGAAGCGTTTGTCGTGCTGGAATCGGCGATTGAGTGAGGCGAGTCGTTTACTCGCCAGCGCTTTAGAGGATCCGAGTGACTGAAGCTGATCGTTGAAAGGTAGAGCGACGATGTATCGTCCTTCGCTGGTGCGTCGGGTGTGGGCTTGGAAGTGTTCTTCGCATCGTCGATCTGCCTCTGAGATATGTTTAATTGAGGGTCCTTCATCGATTTCCCAAAACCGCGCGAGGTCTGCTTGTAAAGTCGTCGTGGATGTGTGAAATATGTTTGTAGCGGTTTGGGAAGTTGGACTCCCCCCGATTACCCATCCGAATCGCGTCTTTTGCAGACGCAGTCCAGGCTCGTCTGGCTGCGTGAGGTTGACTTGTCCCACACACATCGACGCGAGTGTTGAACCTGAGCTTAGTAGTACATCTATCGGAGCTGGTAAATGAAATCGTGGATCGGCCAATTTGAGATTTTTTGGTATCTCAAGTGTCGAACGATCGATGGGTTCGCTGGGAATTAAGGTTGATATGGTTGGAATGATAAGGAACGTTAATGTCCGCGTGTATGTACCGTCAGTGGAAGTGATCGTGGCCGTGATGTGTCGCTTAGAGGTCGTTGTCAAGGTGTCTAGAGCTCCGATCGGGACCGAACATTTGTTTTGCCTTATCTTTAACGATTTTGCTAATTCCTCGGTAATGAAGTTCATACTGGATCCGGTGTCGAGCAACGCTCGACAACGGATTGGTTGCTGTTTATCATTCAAAATATTAATCTGCGCTGTGATGACTAGATCATTGGACAGTAATTCGTATGCTATTGGTCTGGTATGTTCGGTCGTCAACGGAGTCGTCGATCGTCGGCGTCATTGGTTGTGTGTTCGTCTGTCACTGGGCGGTGGACTTGGAGACGCGGCTGTTCGTGGTGTTTCCGATCTGTGGTCTGTTGTGTGCTTTTTGCGGCGAGTGGGATACGCAAGGTGGCAAGGAAGGTGTTGTGGATCGGCTATTTAATGGGGAAGATTTCGGGCTGGACGTGCTGGAACGAGACCCTGAATGGCGTTTTGTCCTATGCAGCATTGTATGATGTCGTTCTCCACATATGCGACATGATCCTGCGAAACAATGCTTCGTTGTGTGCCCTTTGCCGAGGCAGTTGAGGCATAGTGATGCTCTTTTGACCTCCCGAATGCGTTCGCGAAGGGATTTGGTTTTGAAGGTGTCACATCTCCAAATGGGGTGTGGTCCTTGACAGGTGGGGCATGTTGGAGTAACCTGTGTCGCCGTAAGTGCATGCCCTCGTGATGCGCGTTGACGGACCGGAGTAGTTTGTTCCGGTGATTCTCTTGTTTGTCTGACCGTGGTGATCGGTCTGGAGCTTCGTGCTAATCTCTCTAGGAAGTTTAATAAATGAATGTACGGAGGTACCTCGTTATTGGGCAGCGTCATTTCCCATTGCTTTTGGATACTTAGTGGTATTTTCGAGAGGATGAGGCTGTTGAGCATAGCACTCGTATCGGGGTAGGACTCTCCTAATTTGTTCAATGCATATATATGTTGTTTAAATGTGTGGACTAAGCGCCTTAATTCCGTTGGAGACTCCTTGGTTATCCTTGGATAATCAATTATTGCCATGCAGTGACTGAAAGCTGTGTATCGTGGACATTCGAAACTTTCCTTGAGAACGGCTATAGCCTGACTGTAGTTTACATTACTAAGGGGTAACGCGTTTAAACAATCGGCTGCTTCTCCTTGCAGGGCGGACTGCAGGTAATGGAATTTCTGTATGTCAGTGAGACTAGGATTTTTATCGATAGTGGAGGAAAAAGTATCATAAAACGTGTTCCATTTTTCTAAGCTTCCGTCAAAGGTGGGGAGCCGAAGATCTGGTAATTTAATGGATATCGGATTTGAACTTGCGGATGATGCACAGGTTGGAGGGTTTATGGATGTCGACGGCGAAGCTGTTTGCGCGTTCCTCAGAAGATTTTGTAGCCTTGTGTCTACCGCGACGTACTGATCCCTTATTTCGAAGCCGCGCGCTTGTTCCCCCTCGTCCAATACTTCTAATTCGAGTTGAATCGCTTCGAATTGACTCGCAACTTCGGTCAGTTGTTTCTCGTAATTCTTTAATAAGGAATTTTGCTGACTCTCAGATTGCTCGTACTCGTCCAGTCGATTCGATAAATATGTGAATCGGCCGCTACAGTAGCCTCGTCTTCGACGCAGGGAGATGAGTTGGTCTTCGCTCGTCATCGTTGCCGAGGATAGGAGATAGTCGAAATAAGGAACGAGCTTACCTTACTGTCGTGCGGCGTGAGGTCGCGTGTATGTTAAGTTGTGAAATTCGTTGCGTTGATGATTGTCCAGCTGCGACGGAAGGCTGCGTGGTTGCGTTCCCTTGCCAATGGGATGTGCTTCTTCGAAGATGACGCGCCTGACGTCACTGGTTTCGCTGTAGTGGATGCTCCTGCTTCCGCTGCTGGTTTTGATAAAGTCACGTGGCACTGTGTGGTCACTGGTAAGTGCACTCTTCACTGGCACGTGATCCGGCTCGAAGGACCAAAATGTTTCGATCATTCGCGGAGAGACGCGATCGCGAGATATCACGTCAACGAGAGTTGTAAGTTCTCGTTACGATTAAACAATCGACGCCACGAACTGATCGATTCCCTTATTTCGATTATGATAATAAGGGTAGTTTAATGAAATTTCACAAAATTAACACAACTAAATTAATGTTTATTGCAACAACTTAGTAACTAGAAAGATATAAATGGAACAACAAAAAGAAAATGTGACTACGTAAGCGCGATATAAGATGTGTGTTGACTGTTTGGCTTCTCGAAATGTTCTGATTTTTTCTGGAAGGCGACCCCCACTACCTTCGGATCACGCCACATTCTTTTACGCCAGATAAAATAACGGCCACGAATCGACGCTTCTGGAGGTCGCCCTGCTTAATGAACCATGCGCTTGCCACTACAATGTTTGTTTTGCCGGGCAGCCGCGACGATCCGTCTGCGACATTATAGTGCCGCGACCGACAGTTAAGAATATAATCTATGGCAAGCCGCATGGCGTAACATTAATATTATGTGGATTTCCGTTTTTAGTAGGATTTTATTCTAAAGATTTAATTATTGAATATTATTTTTTAAATATGAAAAGAATTTTTAGTACAATAAATTTAATTTTTGGAACAATTTTTACAGTATCATATTCTTTTCGTACAATATTTATAATAGTGGGAAATAATTATATAATAAATTTAATTTATTTAAATGAAGATTGTATTATAGCTGGAATTATATCAGTAATTTTAATAATTATATTAATTTTAAGAAAATTTATTTTTAATTTTTTCTTTTATCAATTAAATATTAATTTAATTTATAGTTATAAATATCTTGTATTTAAGATAATATTATTAGGATTAATATTTTTAGTATTAATATTAAATATTTATTTGAAAAAAATTAATATTTATCAAAAGATTTTTTATAATAGAATTTTTTATAAGTTTATAATGAGTTATTTAACAAATAAAATAATTTATTATGAATTTTATTTTGAAAAATGTTTAGTTGAAACATTTATAGGGCAGATTATAGGATATGTTTGTGATTTATTAGAAATACATTTATATTAAAAATTTCTTATTTATTATTAATATATATTTATTTATTAATATTAATAATAATAATTTGATTATAAATATATTTATAATTAATTATTTAATTATTATTACTAATTTATATTTAAATTAAATAAAGAGAAAGATGAACTTGTTTAATTTAAATAGCTTATACATTTAGAGCATAATATTGAAAATATTAGGGAAATTTAAAAAATTTTTGAATATTAAAAAAAAAATATTTAAAAATATTAATATGTATGTCGGATTAGCACTGGGAGTAGGGTTGTGGGCGTCATATGAATCTTCACGGGAATTAGCCATTGGTAGGGTACACGCAGGTGTAGTTTATTACAATAATAGAGTTATTACAGTCTTGACAATTGATCACGACAATTGGCACTCGCGACACTAGTGACGATGGTCTCAGGCCCGATAACGAATCCGCGGCCAACGGGATCACAAAAGAACGTGTCGGAGATGAAAGGAAAACCGGAGCCTTCCCTTTGCAATTTTGCGAGAGTCTTCTGGTGCTTTAGCCTGGATTTTGTCATAGCTGTAATTAAGCAATTGTTGTCATTTGTAATTGTTCGATATATGTGATGGCGAGGGTGGGTTCGAGGTGGCAGCTGGTCGCCGAGCGTAGCCGCGGTCACGGGATAAACGTTTTGCCTGACGAAGGTGTGGATCGGTTGTATTGTTCTCCCTAGAAATCACATAGAATTGTACTTTGGAGATGTCGATATAATGGGACACACGTTGTATTAGGAATCAGACTCCAGACAGAGGCTGCCTAGCAACGACGTTTGGATCTTTCTCGATGCTTCCAAAGAGTATACAACAAACTCTTGGCAGAGTCTGCCTAGCAGCGGCGATTGGAAGCTTCTCGATGCATCTGTCACGTAAAATAACAAAATAAAAAAAGGAATTTGAGGTAAAAAATAAAAAAAGAAAACTTTATTTTTTTTCTAACATCAATACACTTTACAATTTACTTCCGAACTCTAGGCGTGACTTTCTAAGACTGACTCTTATGATTTTACTTTCGATCGGATCCGATTACTTTCTTTTGTCATCCCTCAACATCCCCACCGTCCATGCATTTGCTAGGCGTCCGCGATCGTTGCCACGTGCTCTTTCTTCTAGAACCTTCGGTGGAAGGACCGTTGGGATGTTGATGGTTCATTAGGCACTTCAGCGATATACATTGTCGCCGAGTGCCGCCACATCTTTATCTCTATCGTCAGTCCGTCGGATTTGAAGTATGCCGGTCGTGACATACCCCCCTGGTTAGATTGATCTTGGTCCTCTAAGATCGTAGTAGAATGGAATTATTTAAATGTAGATCAAAGGATATGTTTATGCTTTTTTTTCAGGAATCGCTATGAATTGATTTTCTGCATGTTATGGTACAAAAGTTATTTCGTTAATCTTAAATATAGCAATTTTACAATATTTGTTAGTGTTCGAGAAGCTAATAATTTCAGAGGCGTAATCATGTTGTAGTTTTCGATCGTGAATTGGTTGGGTTTGTTTACAAAGCGTAATTCCTATCCCGTGAATTTAAGGCAACTAATTAAGGGTATTGTTACTAGTGCTAGGGTCAGCATTATCCTGAAAAAAGTACGCTTTCAATCGGTTACCATGTATCTTTTTCTTAGCATTGTCGATAGAAATAATGTAATAAGGAGTTTTCACATCGTTAATTCTGTAGGGTCCTAACCATTCAATGTCCAACTTATCTCTTTTATGGTCGTTGTGAATTAAAACAAAGTCTCCTTTCCTAAACACAGTCTGAGTTTTAACAATCTTTCTTTCTTGGTCTCGCTTGTATCGTTGCTTATTCTGAATAAGTGTTTTGTGAGCTGTTTCCCAATATTTATTCAACTGTTTTTGCCAAAGTGAGTACATATCATCATAGGTAAGTGTGGGAAATTTGGATATTGCGGAAGGTAAGTTAGCTTTTCGCCCAAAGGTCAATTCAAAGGGAGAGAATCCTGTTCCTTCATTTCGCGGTGTTGTACCCTAAACAAATGAAATTAAGTACTTCATCCCATTCTTTGTCATTGTCGTGTAATGCAGTACGAATTAAATCTTTAACTGAGGCATGCGTTCTTTCGAGGGATCCGTTACTTTGTGGGTGAAATGAAGTTGTTTTGATGTGTTTGATTTTAAAAGCTTCTTCAAATTTCGTCATTAAATCACTAACAAAATTTTGTCCCTGATCTGTTAGGATCGTTTTTGGTGCCGAAAATATGTAAATATAGTGTTCAATAAGCGCGTTAATTATGGATTCAGTTCGTTGCGTTTTAAGGGGAACTAGTATCAGATATTTCGTAAGTTCATCGTGTATTGAAAGTATGTATTGGTTTCCGCGTTTGGTTTTCGTCATCGGTCCTATGATGTCCATAGCGATTTTGTCGTTAGGGTTAAGTGGCGTGTCTGAGATTTGTGGGGATTCTTTGGGTCTGATACGTGTTAGTTTCTCCTTTTGACATGTGTCGCATGTTTTCACAAAGTTTTCTACTCTTTCTAAAAGTCCGGAAATTTTGAATTTATCCTTGATCCGTTGATACGTTTTCTGTATCCCTAAATGTCCTACGGTGTCGTTATGGTTTTCCTTTATTGCTTGTATTATTTCGTTTTCGTCTAGTTTTAAGATGGGATTAGGTGCATAAGTAATTTTCTTGTACGTGTCGTTAAAATATATTAGCATGAGTTTAATCTGTGTTTTCTCTAATTCAGTGAAGTCGTTATTTCCTATGCCGATTTTTGTTGTATCTTTAAGAATTTTGTAAAGTCTTCTGATCCAAAGTGTCTCGTCGTATTCTCCTAAGTCGTTTCAAGTTAATTGGTAAAATGTTTGGTCATTTGGTTTAATTTCTAAGAGTTTCGGATTCTCGTTGTTGTCTTTCCATGCGTTGAATGAATTAGTGTGATCAATTACTAGGTCGAGGTTAACTACTTCGTCGCGAGTTACTGCGTGAACTCTAGATAAAGCGTCTGCAGCTGTGTTATCTTTACCCTTTGTATATTCGATTTCATAGTCATATTCTTCGAGTCTAAGTCTCCAACGAATCAGTCTGCTAGAAGGGTCTTTGCAATTGTGTAGCCACTTAAGAGCTTGGTGGTCGGTTCGAATAATGAAGCGTCGTCCTAACAAATATTGTCTTAATCTTTTCACGGCCCATACGATGGCTAAGAGTTCCTTTTCTGTCGTGGTATAGTTTCGTTCGGGTGGATTCAGTGTTCTTGAAATGTAACAACAAGGATGACCGTCTTGCGACAGTATTGCTCCTAGTCCTTCGTTACTTGCGTCGGTAGTTAAGGTAAAGGTTTTGTTAAAGTCTGGATAAGCTAATATTGGGAAATTACAGAGTTTGTCTTTTAAAGTATCAAAGCTAATCTGGTGTTTGTCAGTCCAATGGAATGGTGTGTCCTTTTTTTGTTAAGTCTGTAAGGCTTTTCGCGATTTTGGAAAAGTTTCGAATAAATTTGCGATAATAACCTGCTAAACCTAAGAATGATTTCACGTCCGTGGCATTGCAGGGTAATCGAAAGTTTTTTACAGCGTCTAATTTCTTGGGGTTTGGTTTGACTCCTTCGGATGAAACTACATGGCCTAAGTATTCTAATTCCGGTTTTACGAATTCACATTTGTCCGGTTGCAATTTAAGTCCTAATTCTCTGAGTCTCTGAAATACTATCGCGAGGTTTTCGTTATGTTCTTGAATCGTTTTTCCGAATATCACTATGTCATCCAAATAAACAAAGCAGTATTTTCCTACAAGTCCAGCTAAGGCTCTGTCCATTAATCTTTGAAAGGTAGCGGGTGCGTTTTTAAGTCCGAATGGCATTCGATTGAAATGAAAATGCCCTTGCGGTGTCGAAAAAGCGGTATATTTTTTAGATTTCTCGTTCATTGGAATTTGATGGAATCCTGAGGATAAATCAAGCGCCGAAAAGAATTTTGCGTTTCCTAGTTGTGTTAAAATGTCGTCTATATCAGGTAAAGGGTAAGCGTCTTGTTCTGTGAGTTCATTTAGTTTCCTGAAATCGATAACTATCCTCCATTTCTGTTTTCCTGAGGCGTCTAATTTTTTCGGAACTACCCATACCGGAGAGTTATAAGGGGATTCGGATTCTTCTATAATATTTTTCTTCAACATGTCTCCTATTTGTCGCGAAATCTCGTCACGGTGACATTCCGGTGGTCTATACGATCGTGTGTTAATAATTTTGTCTTTGGTTAACGAAATTGTGTGCTGAGTTAAATTAGTACAGGGTAAAAGATCGGTTTCTAAATTAAAGATGTCAATATAATGAAGGATAATCTTTTCGATGGATTCACGGATTGGTTTTTCAATGTGATCTGTTCTCACTAGGCTTTTTAGTTTTGATACGTTGGAAAAGTCATGAGAATTTTGAATATTGCTAGAAATTTCAACGTTTTGCTCTCCAGTGTTAATAAAACATACTTTAGTTGGTTTGCCTTCCAAATAGATTGTTTGAACTCTGTTTTCTCCAGGAGTCAAATGTATTGGTTTCTGAAATAAAATGGTTTTGTCGTTTAATCGGATTTTGTCATTGGATATTGAATAGTTATACTTCTCTAAACATGGTAGCCCAATGATTCCGTCTTCGATAATAGGGAAATTGTTCGGTACTATGTGAAAAATGTGATTTTGTCCAAAAATTCGTTTCGTTACGTATTCGTTAGTTTCGTACTTGTCTCGTCCCATAGAAAATTTTTGTTTAGGCCCTATTTGTATCGCGTTGACAGTTTTGTTACGTTTCACCAGGTTTATCCCTGCTCCTGTGTCGACCAGAAATACTCGCTCTTCGGTTCGGGTTGACAAAGGTATTGCGAGTAATCTTCCCGTGGCGATGTTGACTCGTATGTCTCGTACGGTTCGTCCATCTCCTGGTTCGATGTTGTTTCTTGCATTTCGTCCCATTCCTGGACTGCCTGGAATCCTTGCGGGTGGTCGATCGCGCTGGCTCGGTGGTAGAAAATTTTGACACTTGTTGGCAATGTGTCCCAGCTTTCCGCACTTGAAGCACTTCATCTGCGCGCGTTCAGCAGGTGATCTATTTTCTACTTGGTTAAATGTAGCAGGTTTCTGAGCTACTGGCGTGTTAGGCGATCTTGATGGTACATTAGATCGTCTTACCTGCATATGCTGGTTGTCGGGGCGATTACTAACCGAAGGTAAGCGATTACATGATCAATTAGGTTGTCGTTCTTCTCGCAAGTAGCGTTCTACATCGGCTGCCTTTTTTTCAGCTTCCGGAAGATTCAAGGGTTCACTGCTTAATAGTATTCGCCCTATGTCGCGTCTGAGTCCCTTTAGGTACACACGAACAGTCTTCTTCGTGATTTCTTCAGTCATAATTTTACGTGTTAGTGGTTGTGGGTACTCATTGGTTACTGCGTACAGCAAACGGTTGAGTATTCTTCTAAACCGAATATTAAAACTTTGCACTGATTCCTCGCGTCCCTGTCTCAACTCTCGTAATTGTTCTTGGTACTCATCCGAAGTCACTTGTGCTGCTAAGTTATTTCTCAGTGCGTCGTACAGATCACTGTAACACTCAATAGGAATGTTGCGAATACTTTGGGCTGCTTTCCCCACGATTTTTTCCACTTTTATTGCTTTTAGCAATAGATCTTGCTCCATACAGCGATTCTTCATACTTCTCACTTCTTTGATGAAGTCTTCAACTCCTACATCATCATCTCCGTTGAGCGTTGGGATGTAGCGTATTGCATCCTTAGCTCGTAGAGTGGGAGGAGCGGGCGAAAAATAGCCTCTTTCTTCCACCTCGGGTTGTTCGCTGTCGAGGTGGACAGGTGGGGTGTCTGAAGCTGCTAACCCTGACAGTTTGCGTGCTTTTGCCATATTCACAGTACGATTGATTGCTGTCGACGCACTTTCATTGTCTTCGGTGATAATGGAAGCAAATTCATCGGTCGCAGGGGATCCGAACCCAGTCCGTAGCGCTGCGACGGTTTTCCCGAGATTCTCGATTTCTGCTGCCCTGTGTCTGTTCTCTTCGTCATTTTGCATAGACAAACGTAACATTTCCTCTCGTAAAAGGGCAATGTTCTCGTTCTGTTTTTGAATACTGTCCCATATTGCTCGCAACATTGGGTCAGTTGAGGTTGAAGTTTGAGATTCGTTTGCCTTAGACATTATTGCGCTGATTTATAATTTTCAGACGAAGACGAGTCTTGGCTACTGAAGCTAAATTTTCTTTCACGGTAACGTACACAGGAATTCAGTTTACCTTTTATTGTTACTTCACTTGGTTCGTGATAGTTACTTTGTTGTTGCGGATGACCGTAGTCCCAAATAATTCGATCTTCCGTAGATGATGAATGTCTTTTGGTTTCCGAACAAACACTTTTCACTATCCTGGCAGGATCGCCAAAATGTCACGTAAAATAACAAAATAAAAAAAGGAATTTGAGGTAAAAAATAAAAAAAAAGAAAACTTTATTTTTTTTCTAACATCAATACACTTTACAATTTACTTCCGAACTCTAGGCGTGACTTTCTAAGACTGACTCTTATGATTTTACTTTCGATCGGATCCGATTACTTTCTTTTGTCATCCCTCAACATCCCCACCGTCCATGCATTTGCTAGGCGTCCGCGATCGTTGCCACGTGCTCTTTCTTCTAGAACCTTCGGTGGAAGGACCGTTGGGATGTTGATGGTTCATTAGGCACTTCAGCGATATACATTGTCGCCGAGTGCCGCCACATCTTTATCTCTATCGTCAGTCCGTCGGATTTGAAGTATGCCGGTCGTGACACATCCAGCGAACATATAACGAACAAAATGCAGTCGTACAGCGAAAAAGATTTTCATCAGATATTCATTCGTGTGATCGCCTTGGAAAGTGATACATCGAGCAATTTACCGAGTGCCTCAGCAATCGTATTTTTTTTGTGTTTAAATTATTCTACGCATAGTAAAGAGTTATCCCGTTGACCGTGGATTCGTTTGGAATCATTAGTTAAACTTATCATTTGTTAATCTTATCATTCATTAAACTCAATATTCATAATATTTTGTAAAATCTTGTATATTCGCGTAAATATAATCTCTGTTTCATAAAACGATGGCTAATTCAAACGAAGAATCGTTACACGCCTTAAATTCTAATGTTAACCCGACATATATATATATATAATATTTTAAAATATTAATAAAAAATAATAATATTACTATAAATATTTAATTATCTATAAAATTAAATTATAAAATATTAATACTTAAATATTCTACCCTTTATTTTTAAATTGTTTAATATACAATTCTTTTTATTTTGAAAAAATGGAAATTACTATAATATAAATTGTATAATATATAATTTAAAAATTTTTTATTTATGATATATATATATTAAATTATAAAATATCAAAAATTTTAATTATATATTAATATAAATAAAAAATATTAATGATACTATAAAATTAAAAATATTAAAAATTTTAAGATTGTATTTTTAATATTAATAAAAAAATATTAATAATATTACTATAAATATTTTATTTATAATATTTAAATAAATATAATTATTATATTATAAAAATATTAAAAATTTTTAAATTATATTTTTAGTTCTAATAAAAAGATATTAATAATATTATTATAAATATTTTATTTATAATACTTATATAAATATAGTAATTATTATTATCATTAAATTATAAAAATATTAAAAATTTTAATTTAATATATATATATTATTTATTCATTAATACGTTCATGCTGTAATACATGAACATATGCGTTACTCTGCTATTCACGATGCATCGTAACAAGTATGCATTTTTGTATGAAAAACCGTTTATTTTCATTTTATGTTCGTTTTTAAAGTCAGATGCGATACGAAATAACGTCAGTGTTGTTTTCTGGCTGCTCGCGAACATATGATATCTATTCCATTTTCAAATTGATTTTATCTACACGTTAAAGCGAGCTGTGGAATAAATCAAACTTGCTCGAGCCTGCTTGAATCTCTGTATCATTGTATCATAATGTGAGAACTTTCACAAGCCTAAATCTTGGCAGTCTGACGATCGAGAATATTGCTATCGGAAGAATCGCTCTCATCCGTAAACAAGATATTTCCAAGGATTGCGTTATAATTTTCTTAGCGGCTAACCATCGAATATTCGTCAAACGACATAATTTCGCACACGGCGAACCTTATAACGTACACCTTTTTGGCGTATTATTTTTCCCACTTTTTTTTTTTTTTTTTTATTAACGTGGAGGACACCAGGTCGCTTCTGGGAAAAAGCGGCGTGGTAGTGGCGGACGCCAACGGACTAAAACCTCTAGAGGGGCCCGGGAACTGGTGTGAGGGATACACCCCACCCCCCGCGCTCAATACACCTTTGGGGTGGTATGGTGATAGGTGCGTAAGGAACTACTCTTGGTGTTTTTAACGAACAATAGTTTTATTAGAACTAATCAACAATCAGAGTTAACAATTAACAACTAACAATTACACTTAACAGACAACAGGTAACAACTAACAAATAACAATAGACACCGCGAGTTCGTTCGACGCGTTGCTATGCAAAAGGTCCCGAGAAGTTACACATTTAATGGCGCAAGACAGACTGACTCTGCTTTTGTTTCGGATCGCGCGGATTCTTCCCTTCGTAGCCCATCGATATCCCCCACTAGCGTGCATTCATTAGATGTGCCGCCAGTGCTGGCACGTGTATGCTCTTCCGAGAATTCGGCGGAAAGAGTGTGAAGATATCGATGGTACATTGGGCACGTCGGTGTTGCGCTTTGGCGGCGTCGCGCTTTGCCTCCGGAGCCGTTGAAAAGTTCCGAGGCCCGTGCCGCCACAGTACCCCCTTACCAGTGATAACGCTATATAAATGAAAAATATATAAATGTTACAGGCAAGGGTGCACGTTCGCCGGCTCCTAACGCCTATCCGAGACCCGCCTGAAACCAATCAGGAAATCGAACTCTCCTGCCCGCGCGTGTGGTGTGATGAACTCTTGAGTCCCCTTCGCTTTGTTCGTTTCGGGCACCGGGCGGTATTGTTACATTGCGCTTTTCCGTGCTATGGTGTTCAATATTATCGTTAAATAGAAATGCGGGTTTCAATCGGTCTATGGACACTATTACGTTTTTATTATTTATTTTAATAGTGAAGGTCTTTTTTCCTCGCTCTATAACCTGATACGGCCCGTCGTAGGGTGGTTGTAAGGGGTCTCCGATGGCGTCGCGACGCAGGAATACATAAGGCGATGTTTCGAGGTCGCGGAACACGAAGGTTCTCTTTTCGCCGTGTCGCGTAATTGGATGAGGCCTGATTTTTCCTATTCGGTCTTTTAGGCGACTTGCGAATTCCGAATTGGCCTGTTGTTTAGTCGGTATAAAAAATTCTGCCGGCAATCGTATGCCGGTGCCATAAACCATTTCGGCTGCCGTCGCGTTTAGGTCCTCTTTAATAGCTGTTCGTATGCCTAATAGAACTATCGGCAAGATATCCACCCAGTTGCTCGTATCGTGGCATTTGATTGCTGCTTTTAGTTGTCGGTGCAGGCGCTCTACCATCCCGTTGGACGCGGGGTGATAGGCTGTCGTGCGCAAATGTCTGATGCCGAGCAACCGGCATAGTTCGTTAAATAGGTTCGACTCGAACTGGCGTCCTTGATCGGTCGTTATTTTTAAAGGCACGCCGAAACGGGATATCCACGTGGAAAGGAGAGCCGAAGCGACGGTTGCCGCCTCCATGTCGGCGATGGGAATGGCTTCGGGCCAACGCGAAAAACGGTCGATACACGTTAGACAATATCGGTAGCCTTTTGAATATGGCATCACGATAATGTCTATGTGTAAGTGTTCGAAACGGCCCGCTAATTCTCCGAATGTTCCGACGGGTGAGGATACGTGCCTGGTGACTTTACATTGTTGACACGGGATACATTGTCGTGTCCAATTTCGGGAGTCCTTATTTATGGACGGCCAGACGAAACGCGTCGTCACCAGGTTTTGAGTGGCACGTATCCCTGGATGGGAAAGTCCATGGAGCGAATTAAATACGTCGCGCCGCAAGGATTTCGGTACGTACGGTCGTACAAAGTCACCCGATACGTCGCAATATATTTCTACGTCGTGATCGGGGAAACGTATTTTCTTTAACCGTAGCGCGGATGTACCGGAGTTGACGATGTTGCTTAGTTCTTTGTCGGCTTCTTGCGCGGCGGCGAGAGCTCGATGGTCCACAGACTTTCCTATCGCTTCGATGCGTGACAGAGCGTCGGCAACATTATTGTCTAACCCCTTGATATATCTTATGTCGGTAGTGAATTGTCCGATGTAGTCTAGTTGCCGGAATTGTCGCGGCGAACACTTATCAGGATCTTGGTTGAACGCATATGTAAGGGGTTTATGATCGGTGTAAATTGTAAAATTTCTCCCTTCAATGGCGTGTCGAAATCGCTTTACCGCAGTGTACATAGCGAGTAATTCGCGGTCGTACGCGCTGTACTTTCGCTGCGCGGAGTTCAACGGTTTGGTAAGGAAACCTAACGGCTGCCAAGAGTCGTTGACGCGTTGCTGGAGGACCGCTCCTATTGCATAGTCGGATGCGTCTACCGCGAGGCTAACAGGTGCGCCAGGTATCGGATGCGCTAACATCGTGGCGTTAGCGAGGGCGCGTTTCGACTCGCGGAAGCTGGCTTCGGATTGCTCTGTCCATTTGATGGGCGCGATGCCCTTTTTTCCTCCTTTTAATAGGTCGTTTAGGGGTTGAAAAATTTTTGCGGCCCCCGGTATGAAACGTCGGTAGAAATTAATCATACCGAGGTACCTGCGTAGTGATTACGGTCCCGGGGAGCGGTACTTCTACAATAGCGTCAACGCGTTCGGCTAGCGGCTTTATCCCGTCGGCGTTTACGGTGTGTCCCAAGAATGTGATTTCGTTCACACCGAATTCGCACTTTACTGGGTTGATGACTACGCCATACTCGTTTAAGCGTTCAAACAAAATCCGAAGGTGTTCGCGATGTTGTTCTTCGGTTTCGGATGCGATTAAGAAATCGTCTATGTAAGCGAACACGAAGTCCAGACCACGGGTAATTTCGTCAACGAATCTTTGACACGTTTGCGCGGCGTTTCGAAGCCCAAACATCATGTTGGTTGCTTCGAAAAGTCCGAAAGGTGTCGTGATCGCGGTTTTCTTAACGTCTTCTGGCGCGATCGGGATTTGGTGGTAAGCGCGGACAAGGTCGATTTTTGAGTAGACACGCTTACCGTACAGATGTTGCGCGAAATCTTCGATATGTGGTGGGGAGTACCTGTCGGGTATGGTGCGAGCGTTCAACGCACGATAGTCGCCGCATGGTCGTAGACTTCCGTCCTTCTTTGGGACGACATGCAGGGGTGATGCCCATGGACTCTTCGATGGCCGCATCACTCCTTGCTCGATCATTGTTGCGAAATCTGCCTTGACTTGCTTGAGACGATCCGGTGCGAGACGTCGAGGTTTACTGTAGACGGGTGGCCCGGGTGTGGTTTCAACATGGTGTACCACACTGTGTCGGATTTTCTCTCGTCCGAAGGCCGGTGGACGAGTTAGATCCGGAAACTCCGCCAAAAGTCGATGGTAGACCGATTCGCCGATTACGGTTTTGATGGATATTTCTTCCGTCGTGGCAGCATATCCCCTTGATGATAATTGGGTTGTCGTGTCGAGGAGTCGTTTGTTTCGCGGGTCCACGAGCAACCCATAATGGCTTAAAAAATCTACGCCTATGATAGGCGTTTGAACGTCAGCAATTACGAAGTTCCACTTGAAGGCTCGTCTTAGGGACAGGTTAAGGCCAATCGCAGTGGTACCATACGTTGCGATGCGCGTCCCGTTGGCCGCGAATAGTTCGTACGCGTTTTTCTTGACGTGCCTATGGATTTTACTGCGGGGGTATACGCTGATGTCGGCGCCGGTGTCTACAAGGAAAGAGATCTTCGTTCCCTTGTCCGTAACGAAGATGCGGCGGGAACTCAGGCCGTCGTCGTCTGCCGCGTCTACGGACGGCTGGTCTCGTTTCCCGACTTCCACGTGCATGGGAAACGACAGCTCCTCGCGCGTTCTCCGAACTTTGCATGATAGAAACACAGACCGTCTTGCCGTGGCCGATCTCGCGAGCGCGAACGTCGGTGGTATCGCGAACGCGAGCGTGATCGTGATCGTGGTCGACGATGATTAATCATGCTCAACGCGTTCATCTGTGCCTGCAACTGTGATATTTGCTCGCTCAACACGTTGATTGCGGCTGCCATTGGTTCGTATACTCCGGCGTTTTGCGCTGGTGGGTCCATTACTGCCGTTACCCGGGCGGTGCGCCGAAAATCCTCCGAGAATTCTTCAGCGATCAGGTCCGCCTGCCGCAATAACCTTTCTGGGTCCGAATCGTCGACTGCCGCGAGGATACGCCTGATGCGGGCGGGTAATCGGTTCCTCCACAGCGTGAGGGTAAAATCATCGGGCGTGGAGGGGCTGGAGAGTTTTTTTAAGTGTTGGTAAAACTGGGATGGCTTTCCATCTCCCATCTCCTCGCTTTCCACCAACTTCTTTATCCGGGTCGCGTCCGTATCGGATAATTTGCGAATGAGCGCATGTTTTAATTTCTCGTAGCGTCCGATGTCTGGAGGGTTCGTCATTAGGTCTTCGACGTCCTGGAGCTGTTGATCGTTGAGGCATTTTGCCAGCGTCACGTACTTAATGGTGTCTTCCGTAATTCGCGCTGCCTCGAATTGTCTCTCCAGAAGGGCAAACCATGCCGCCGTGTTCGTGGGCAGCAGTGGAGACATGCTGATCACCTGGCTGGCTATGGTTCCCTGTGTATTACTTTCCATCGTCGCGGTGCACTCAAAATCGGTGGTTAAAAACGATAGCACTATCACGGTCACCTCTTTCACTAGATGTCACGTTAAATCACGTCGGGGTCACCAGTTTGAGGTGGTATGGTGATAGGTGCGTAAGGAACTACTCTTGGTGTTTTAAACGAACAATAGTTTTATTAGAACTAATCAACAATCAGAGTTAACAATTAACAACTAACAATTACACTTAACAGACAACAGGTAACAACTAACAAATAACGATAGACACCGCGAGTTCGTTCGACGCGTTGCTATGCAAAAGGTCCCGAGAAGTTACACATTTAATGGCGCAAGACAGACTGACTCTGCTTTTGTTTCGGATCGCGCGGATTCTTCCCTTCGTAGCCCATCGATATCCCCCACTAGCGTGCATTCATTAGATGTGCCGCCAGTGCTGGCACGTGTATGCTCTTCCGAGAATTCGGCGGAAAGAGTGTGAAGATATCGATGGTACATTGGGCACGTCGATGTTGCGCTTTGGCGGCGTCGCGCTTTGCCTCCGGAGCCGTTGAAAAGTTCCGAGGCCCGTGCCGCCACACACCCCCTAATGGAGCGATATGCGGCCACGTCACACCGCGCCTCGTCGCCGGAGCCGCCGTGCCAGACAGTCCGGTTCCCCTGCCGGGCTGATTTGCTGCCCCGGGGCGCTGAGTTGCCAGCGCCTAAGTTTGCACCCCACCGGGGGGCGCGACGGACCTAGCGCGCCTCACCGAAGCGCTTCCATGGCCTCTGCCGCGCCCTCGCCGGTCAATTCTCTCAGGGTGAGAGTATTATTTTTCCCATTGCTGCGTGTGAAACCCCTATTCGACAAACTGTTCTTTGCAATACATCGATGGATAAATACGCGCACAAACACGCAATACGTGCAATAGAATGCTCGAGGTCAATTTTGTGATCCTCTTTTTCAACAGATCTTCGCAAATCCGAAGGTGTAGAATTACCTCCCAAAGACATAAGATGACAACAAACACTTTCTTGACACACTGTATAACATTGAGGTATCCAGTTTTGCCACATACAATTTTGTCATTGTCACGTTTGACTTTGTTCATTGTAAAGTCAAATTTGCACACTCCATCTGTGAAATAGTACGAAGAAATCATAGTGACTTGTATTCCTTATGATATCATGATGCCACATAATATATAATACAATACAATAATTCGCGAACAGATCACTCGTTAACTGCTTTTAAAAGAATTACCACGGAAGCTTCCTAACACGCTACCCGGGGGCTAGGGATTTATTTCGTCGATAAGTTAGGTTATTAAACTTATGTTCTTTCATTGAAGATATCGATGGACGCTGTGTTCCAGAAATGTGTTCCAATCACACTTGGCGAAGCATAATAGTAATTTACAATAACAAATACTTAAGAATGCCTAATTTTGTTAAACATAGGGTTCAATTTACAATTATGTAAATATTACTTCTTGAAAGTAACTTCTTAATCAATTTTAACAAATTTTGTAAAATCATGTAATAAATCTTGCTATTTATCATACGCGTGTATTAAGCCAATTGCCAACCGAACATGTTCAAACTGTATTTTTTTCAAAACGGGACCTTAAGCTAAAAAGCTTTATTTCCGACTTGTTCTTGTATGTGGTATCAGCACCTAGTCGGATGCCCGCGTTATGCAGGACACCCTGATGGCGTTGAACGCAACGATTCAAATTGAACTGAAAAGTCGTTATGTTTTCAGAGGACTTGTGTGTAGAGGATGGTTGATCGTGAGATTTATTAGACAAGATTGCTCGTTGTTGAAACCTTCAAGTATATTTTCAAATGATTAAATAAATAATTATAGATAATGTTCGCAAAGACGGTAGATACTCGTAGATACTGATCCATAACTCTCGTGAACTCTTTACGATTGCGTCCGTTTAAACTGGTATAGTATAAACAGATCGGGGGAGAGTCGGAGAATTCAAATTCGTCTTTGTTCGACGGTTCGACGGTAACGTAACGGCGACATTGTTTTGCCCGGAGTTTATTTATTAATATACTATGTATGTCCTCACGATCTTGATACTCCGAAGCAAAAAAAACAACAACATGATTTGAAATGTTCTCTAGCTCATGTACCGCTACGTGTACTTTCAAGGAGCAAAACTGACACAGTTCCGCTTGTGACGCGAGACGGAGATTATCGTTTCACTTCCTTTAACGCATTTTTGCCATTGAAAGACACTAATTTCTGTGACTTGCTTTATCTCTGTTATAAATCTCTCTTTATATTTAAAATTTTATAGTTTTTGTGCAAACGTAAAACGTAAGTAAATATTAATAAATATTATAATAATATAATATAATGCTATATAATAATATTAATAAATACTTCGCTATTTACTTATTTTATTTCCATTAAGGTATATTGTATTTTTCATTGCATTACTTTCATTTTTATTTAGTGTAATAATAAACGCATACGTTAATATTCATTGGCATTAGTGTAATTGTAAGCTTCACTGTAAATTTAATAAAATTTATAAGAACGGAATTATTAAAAGGGTATATATGTGTAATTAAGCTAGATTCTATTCTCAATGTTACTTCATTATTTTATTATTGTTTCATATATATATATATTTTTTTTTAATTTACATGTGCTTCTAAGTTAATAGAACTAAACACATGTGTATGTATTAATTGCTATATACGTCATAATTTCAACCATAATATTAAATTATGGTATGTATTATTAAAAAGTATAGTTTAATGTATATATTAAATATATATCATTTATTCTTAGATTTCAAATATGGATACTGGATCAAAGAAGGAGATTAAAGAAATGATTACCAAAGATATATCGAATATACATAATTATTCCTTGGATGTTAAAAAATATATTAACAACCAGCTCGAAGACACTCTGGATTATTTACATGGTTTAATTGCTGAAATACCACAATCAGTCCCTGGCCCTTCAACTACAAAGAGGCCGAAAGTTTTGAAGAAAAAAGGTTATCGCCGTAAAGAGACTATCCCAGAAAATGATATTATCAATACTGATAATACAGTAACAGATTCAGCAGTACATGATAAAACAGAAAATAAAGATGTAAAAACTGGGGATGTGCTGGAAACAACAATTGACCGAACAAAAAGAAAGGCTGCAATAAAAGCTGCAATTAATATTAAAAAGCAGCAGTCAATGTCACTTGTTACAAAATTACGAAGGCTAACTCTTGATGATGACAGTAATGTAAATGTTTGTGTCATATTATGATGAAATTTAATACTTTTAATCTTACCCCATATCTTATGTTACTAATCAATACTAACCCTTATATGTAGTACCCAATAATGTTTGATATCGGTTAATTAATGCGTCAAAATCTAATTGCTTATACAATTGTATGTACATTGTGTATATAAATACTACTATAACGTTGTTAAATATATTCTAAATTTTTAGAGGAAACGTGGAGGCCGACCTAAAAAAAAGGAAAGTGCTAGAAGTAGTTCAGATGAAAAAAACACAAAAGGTCCTACAAAACATAGTAAAACAAAAAAGAATGTTTTAAGCGAAACAATTTCAAAAGAAGATGCAATACAGCCAGAAAGGATTGAACCATTAAAGTCTTCAATGACAACAAGAGATAGTAATATAAAGAGAACTTTTTCACGGAGTGAAAACACGAAGGGTAAATATTCTAATATTATTGATGATACAGTAATTCCATCAGCAAGAAATGATATTGAAGATCCTTCAATGTGCGAGGATGCACTTGAGAAATTTACTCCTCTTATGAATTCCACGATGGACATCAATTCTACTTATACGCAGAAGATGATGGACGCTACCGCAATTGTAGAACCTTTATCACCAATAAAATCAAACGAAACGGTAGTAATTAATAAAAACTTGGCTAGTAGTATAGGAAAAAATAATGAACCTAAATTTACATCACGGTCGCCAATAACTCTGCAGGAGGAGGTTCAGCAGCTGAATCAAGCGATTGGGCTCACCGAGTTCGAAGAATTATTCGCAGAAGATGAGCCATCCCGTGAAAGGGAAATGTCTAATAGAAACATGACGAAACAGGACATTCAAAATGAAATGAAGAAAAGGGTGCCCGTAAGAAGGAGGATCGAGGCCTTTGAAAAAGAAAAAATTTCAGAAAAAGCCATTGTTCAAAAACTGGCACGAAGATCTGTCGAAAAAGCAAAAAAAATCTTATTAGCGAAACAAAAGAAGGAGACTCAGATGATGACATCGCAGGTAACATTACAAACAGTATCAAAGTATTCTTCTGTTATAAAAACACAAGCTATTATTCATTCGATATTTTATCCAAAATATAGCTCCAAACAGTAAGGTCCACTTCTGTTTTGCACAGTAAACCTGACGACGACATATCGGACGATGAAGCCAGACCAAGGCGTACAATTCCACATTAGGCGCAATGTAAGTGTTGTTTTACTTAATGAGTTAATAAACATTATAATGCATGGAGTACTCGAATTTTTATCAATTTTAGCGTACATACGCGAAAATGAACTTGCAATGCAACGATAAATTCCGAAGAAAGCAGTCTATAAATTCTTTGATAGAAGAATGTGCACGCCAGATTTAACTGAAATGTTTGAAAATATAGATAGGAGTAGATTACAACGCACGTCCAGTGCGATATGGAAGACACCACCGCGTTATTCCATGATGGAAAACGAATAGAAGTTATAATTTGTTAAACTGAATGTTGTTGATTTCAAATTGTGCCTTAGAGCAGGAATACTTGACATACCTTGCGTGTAATATAAAAATGATGTTACATTGCAACTATCGTTAAAAGATGTATGTGTTCTTAAAATATACCAATGAATGTAAGACTATTTCACTTTTTATATTTTAGAATGATCATAGGCATATATTACTTTTATTATACTAATCAAATTTTACCATTTTTTCTTATTTATATGTATCTTCTTAAGAATTAATAAATAAACCAATTAATAAATAATTGTTTTGGTACGACTTTTTAATGAGAAGTAAATTTTATTAGATTTGCCTTATTGTCACTGTCGTGTAATAATTCGCGAGATACGCGTGATATAATTCGCACGATTAAATAGCACTGGTGATTTCGTCTCTTCGTGTAACAAGGAGGGTCTGGTAAATGGGTCGACCGTGGACGTTCAATCTTGTAAGAGAACAAACGGCGGCACCGTATCGTCCAGCATTTTTCTTTCGGTCAACAGCCATCCATTTTATATTTAGCACATTCGGTTGCGACGCTAAATTTTCGTTACACCACCAGTTGTTTCGTCTGAAATTCGCGTGACGTAAGTGCATTACACTCTCGCACCCGTCAGCCATTCCTGCGACCACTTCGCGTGCGTTAACTCGATAATATTTCGTCTCTGTTACCTTGTCGCCGTTGCTGCTTGACACATCTCGCTTGCTCGACGACTGATCGATGAAAATTAAAACGGGACCCAGATTTACCGTATCGTTATTTTTGTGTCAGGTATTCTCTTTTTGCCGTTTCGGCGAATTATTTTCATTTCGAACTTTTTTAGTCTTATTGTTACGTCGATTCTTATATTTCAAGATCTAGTCTTGTACGTACGCTGGGGAGCGCTTTTATTTATTGATTCAACAAAGAATATCGTTGTAGGTGTCATACATGCGAGTAAAAGTAACGAAGTACGAGCAGTTTCACTGTAACATACTTCCTGATAATTTCTCGTTATTTATACCATAAGAAAGTATCAAAGAGGAACTCTTATCTCGAACGTGGATCTATTTGTCGATAATGCATGCGTGTAATACTCGAGTGTCGTTCATACAGCGTAAATATATGTGCAGATACGTAAACCTTTTATGATTTTTGTATCAAAGGCAGACCTGCTATAATACTCGCAAGTGAAATATAATTCTACGAAAGAAAATGGAGCAAAAGAGTTTCGTTGGTAATATATTCTTCCTTTTTCATCACAAGTTTCCTCTTTGTTGTGCTTCTGTTACATTATAATCCTGTTAGATTTACGCGCGTAAAATTTCACTTTGTTGCACTATATCTCATCATCGCCATCTGCCGAACACCTGTGAGAAACGCGGTTTACTTTGTCTCAAAGCGAGCAAACGTCTAATTTCACAAATTGGATTTTCATCAACAGCGAGAAGGGCATATGCGATGTAAAGGAGGCTGTAAGGGCGTCCTAGGGCTTACGGTGGTTGTCACGATGCCGGAAGTGGCGCCGAGCAGACACGTCAAGGGAGAATCAGAATCGCTATTGGGAAAACCATCAGGAACATTTGTTCTTCGCGCCATCAAAATTCTATCTTCTGAGATATTTTTCGCGTTTCCGAGGTCATCGCCACTCTCCTTAACTTTGCCTTACGATGTATAATATCTCGATGTTACGGTAGTTAGAAATTTGTATTAATTTGGAGAACCTTGCAAAAGTACGCAAATCTGCTACGATAGTCGGATAGAGAGTATCGGCAGAGATCTGTTCCTTTATCGTAAAACTCTCTCGGACAACTTAGATGCTACCAGATATCGATTCTCGCATCCAACCATTTCGTAATAAACGTAGATCATCCAAGAAATTTCTCAATTGTCATCCGTTAATTTCGCGCAACTTTTGCTTTATTTTAGCTACGTGGAAACCTATTAGTGCGCAAATGTTATCCCGAAAATGTTACTCCTCTGTGCCAAATATCGTTCACGTGTATAATCAAAGTTGCATAAAACCGCGTACAATTGCATCAGGAAATTTCTAATAATTTGCTCGTCTCGCAGGACGAAAACAGGCTCACGAAGGATCTCTCTGTCCTGGCTATCGAATGTACCGCAAGCACGTAGTTTCAAGTGTCCGTTCTCTAGAAAATTCGAAACAATTTATGGTCGATGGTCGAGTGAACGGTGCAACGGTCGAGTCGGAAAGATCAGAAAGACAAATCGTCATAGTTCGAACAGACCGGGAAGCAGAAACGCACTTCCATGATCATTTGTATCGTTGCTCGATCTGTTGCTGCTCAATGACCGACCAAGCTGTTGATTTTTCTTTTTCTGCGATGCTACTATACTCTACACTCTATGCTTTATACCGTTCTTTTGCCCGCTATTTACCTCGTACGCGAACTTTTTATCGCTAGTGGATTGCAAAAATCCTTTTTTATCACGAATTTTACGTGACAATGCATAGGTCAAGGTGGACGTAAGACAAAGGAAGGTGTAGATAAATAAGACAGGGTGTATTTAAAAATAATAAGTTATTTATTACAGTTTATTTAATATGTATACAGGCTATTCGTATTATAGCAGCGATAGCTAGTGTTAAATTAACAATGACAGTTTCTATCGTAGTTAATATTATATTGGTTATTGGCCATGACGAATGCGAATTTTGATAGCCCTGGTCGAGGTCGGTGGTCTGGATCTATAACAAATAATACTATATTAATATAGCAAAGAAATGTCGTAAATATCGATATCATTTGCAAGGCGATTCTTTTTGGGCATAGTGAAATTATGTTGGTCAGTTTGTGGATATTAGGTTGAAATTAGATAATAAAGTTATAGATTTACCCGTTTTAAGGGATTGTTCAAGCGCCGTTAATTCACTGGATATGTCGCCCTGAAGCAGGATGTTTAAATTTTAGATCATACATTGTACTGATAGGAAGTATTTTATCGATACAATTATGAGTTTATTTGATTAAAATATCTAACGTAGTATCTAGTCACCAAACGAATTAGTAGATCAGCCGTGAACAATGGCAGTAATTTGTATAATAACAAAGGATAAGCCAAATATAGCAGAATGACTCATCGGCTAGCGGGAGGTTGTGTCTAATTATCAAAAGCGAAAGAAATATGAAAGATCCTAGTTTGTAGGACTTGTTGACAATCAATGTCAACAATTTTTTCGTTTGGTCCATAGAATGTTTTGAGTGGGCTGTATTTCGACACACGACAAAATTGATAACGTAAATAAATCTTATATATTTGTTTCAAGAAATGATAGCTTGTTTGTGAGCGGTATCTTTAGACAGGTTGTTGAAAACTGGATGTTAATTCGGATTTTATATTTTCAATATCTTCGCATGAGTATTTTAGTCAAATCTAGCACGAATCGAACAGGTGAAAACAATCTATACGGCGTTCGTGCTGAGGTGGTATGGCGATAGGTGCGTAAGGAACTACTCTTGGTGTTTTTAACGAACAATAGTTTATTTAGAACTAATCAACAATCAGAGTTAACAATTAACAATTAACAATTACACTTAACAGACAACTGGTAACAACTAACAAATAACGATAGACACCGAGAGATCATTCGACGCGTTGCTATGCAAATAGTACCGAGGAGTTACACATTTAATGGCGTAAGACAGACTGCCTGTGCTTTTGTTTCGGATCGCGCAGATTCTTCCCTTCGTAGCCCATCGATATCCCCCACTAGCGTGCATTCATTAGATGTGCCGCCAGTGCTGGCACGTGTATGCTCTTCCGAGAATTCGGCGGAAAGAGTGTGAAGATATCGATGGTACATTGGGCACGTCGGTGTTGTGCTTTGGCGGCGTCGCCCTTTGCATCCGGAGCCGTTGAAAAGTTCCGTGGCCCGTGCCGCCACAGTGCTTGGCAGGTTTTTATTTTGTTTACCTAGTGGATCGGTATGATAGAGTTCGAGACATGTGGAAAGTACGGCTTCCAGGCAAGCAGGGGCTGATTCAGCGCATTAAAATAAGAAGAAAATTTCGTATAAACTTTTTCGAGTAGACGCTTGCTTTGTGTCACAGTACTTTCTTACCTATCTTTAGAGAAATTACTCGAATCGACCAGTTCCAGTTTCTACGGAAACGCGAATGCGTCGCGTCATAGATCGTCCATCTTGTTCGAACAGCTTACACGAATTTGTCGAAAATTTTGATCGTCACGTCAACTAACGTTTTATAAGTAAGAGATTTTAAACGTCCCCGTATTTAATAATCGAACGGATTCGGATCCGAAGAGCGTATTGGTCCGGAAATAAGGCCGGCACGATTTATCTATTTTCCAAGAAATCGTTCATCTGTGTAATGTTTAGCATCGCAAAATAAGCTATAAGCGGAACGTATGGTCATATTAGGCATATTATGTTATATAAAATTTTCTTCTTATTTCAGTATTCAGAATCAACCTCTGCCATATTTTCCACGTGTTCTGATTCACCTTGTATAATATATAAGAATGATAATTGCAAATATATTTGTATAATAACTCTATGATAAGCGCTTAATAATACATACAGTGAACTTGTACAGAGTAACGTTTGCTGACTGTCGGAGGCACATTGTTGCTGTCTATGCAAAGACAAGTGCCCATTTCTTGTCGAAGAACTCCAGTCAATTCTAGCGTTTCACCCACATAAGTTTTCAACGCTGAAACATGAAAATATATAGTCGTTATTTTTTAGCTTTGCCTCTATTTGATCTTCATCTTATCTGCTTACGCGCTTAATAATAGAACTAGGTTTGGACTACGTAAAAAGTAACTTCTTTTTATTAAGACTCATATTTATTAAGATTTAATAAGATACAATTTATTAAGATACATGTAACGAAAGGCAGGAAGTAGTAACATTTTACGTGAATTTGCATGGATCGAATATGCTGATGTGCTTACGAATAAGAGAGTATTGATCGATAATTATTAAAACCAATTGTTTGTGACATGGGAATAAGCAAAAGTCATTTTTAAGTTTAAAGATCTTTAGTTTAGTATTGAAATGTGTTTAATGTATTTTAGCAAAAGTAAATAAAATAGGAATATTAAAAACATTAAAAACTTAATATCTAGTTCTTGTATTGTCCAAAGTTGTGTTTTGAAGACAAAATTTGACAAAAATGATGCATATACAAATGCTATCTGTGGTCATTAATATATTTTTTCGTTATCGACAGAACATTTTCCCTTGATTTTATTGACATATTGGATTAATCACTTCTTTAAGTTACTCGTTGTTGAAACAACATCAAAATCGTATATTGTTTCATGCTATAAAATCTACTAAATCCATTGACAGTGAAACGATATTTCGTATACGGTTCTTACAAGAATTATTATTATTTAAGACTTAGGAAAACGTATATACAGTAGCCACGCACATGTCACGTAAAATAACAAAATAAAAAAGGAATTTGAGGTAAAAAATAAAAAAAGAATACTTTATTTTTTTTCTAACATCAATACACTTTACAATCTACTTCCGAACTCTAGGCGTGACTTTCTAAGACTGACTCTTATGATTTTACTTTCGATCGGATCCGATTACTTTCTTTTGTCATCCCTCAACATCCCCACCGTCCATGCATTTGCTAGGCGTCCGCGATCGTTGCCACGTGCTCTTTCTTCTAGAACCTTCGGTGGAAGGACCGTTGGGATGTTGATGGTTCATTAGGCACTTCAGCGATATACATTGTCGCCGAGTGCTTTATCTCTATCGTCAGTCCGTCGGATTTGAAGTATGCCGGTATGAAGTATGCATCCATTTCCTTCCAGATAAATCTCTCTATCTAAAATCCTTATTTCCGTATTTCCTTGAAAAGGTTAAAGTCGTTTTGTATAATATCCAATGTAGAGAAGAAGGAAGATCCGCAAAAGATTCTTTCAGCTTTCCCTATGTTTGAGCTCGAATCAAAGCAATCCTATTCCCAATAGGGTGACTATGCGTTTAACTTCTCATAGAATCTCTCTGATTCCGTGTGATACCTTCGGTGTTTTTGAAGTATGTAATTGATGTCGTAACGTCAACGCTTTGCAGTGCGAATTCAATTTTGAGTTGCAATTTCCCTGTTTGCGTGGCAAAAGCATAAAATCGATAGCGCACGTTTCGATAAACACGTTTTCTTTGCTGATGGCGCACTGTAAATATAAATATTTGAATAAATAAAGTTCTAACATGTAATTTGTTCTTCTTTTATAAATAGTTTACAGAGGATAAAGCGTGGGTAACTCAAGACTGTCGCGATCATGACACTATACATACCTATGTATAGCACGTATACTAAGCTAACTAAAATAGCAAGTCAGAGAAATGGAAACTTAGGAAAATCTAAAGGAAGATAAAACGTTCGAGCCTTGACAGGAATATAAGATGCTAAGTAATCTTCCTAAGTAATCTCCTCCAGCTTTTTCTATTTTGATCAATAATTATTAGTACATGTTAGGAAAACAAATAGAATTTTTGTTCTCAAGCGAGGTATAATTTAAATTTTGTATGTACACAAAAATGTTAAATATCTGTAATAAACATGGTACAATCAATTTTTTTACATAAAATTATATTGTATAGGCTATTGTTATTTAAACATTCTAAATTGGATGAAGAAAAAAAATGACGCAAATAAAACGTAGGACATTTTAATTAAAGAGACTAATATAGAGATTTACCTACTTAACTGTGATTAAATCATCTCCACTTAACGCTCTACCTCTTCTATTAATTATGCTTCGTTAAACTATGATTACAGAGGATGGGTTTTTTGATAAAATGACATTCTGACAAATATATATAGATCGATATATATAGATATAGATAGACAAATATATAGATTCTTACAACAGTAGTTATGAATGAACAGTAGTTATTGTATCAATTCCGTTCTTCAAAAGCTTCATTTGTGAAAAGACAATTCGCCAGAATATGGATTCACTGTAGTTATAGCTATAGGATTTCAATCTAGTTGACAGACTTGCTTTACGTAGAGAATATCTGTCTCTTGTTCTACTTTATCGCGATTCTCTCCTCATCTTATACGCTTTGTCGAGCAAAGTAATATTGGCATATATCTCGGCTCTGGTTACAATCATTAGTTTCCGCCTAAACGGTTAGAATCACATAGCTCGCGCTCTACTCTCGTTTATTCAACATTCAGGCCATATGGTCGCATGCGACGAGTTTTATGTTAATTCCGACCGATTACAATACCTTTCTTTCGTTTACAAGGAACGACGAGACTGGCAGTTGCGTGATTTCCAATGCAAAAGCCGCGATATCTGCACGATAACCTAACGTCAACCGATTTTGTTGTACTATTTTTATGTGGACTTCGTTTGTACCACTTTCGTAACAAAAATAGAATACGTAGAACACAGCATTCCGTTATGCGATATTGTCGATTCCTAACATCCGAAAAATCAGAGATAATTTTTTCCCTACAGTTGTACATTTGTGTGAAAAATTACGAACGTAAAGTTGTTTGGTGCATGCACAGTCCTCCCCTCCCCTTCATTTGCGTGGACATGCTAGAAAGATTCACTTTTCCACGGTGAAACTGTATGTATTATAATTTCATTTTTACAAAGGTCGAACATCCTACTATGCATAAATTTAATATTAATATAAGCAGGTTTCGTGTTAAGTATTACATCTGACGTATAAGCACACGTGTGTACGAGCCTTGGTTTTAAATGTCTTATAGTAGACACCGAAAAGATTATTCAGTTGGATATCTGACTCAACATCAATATTTTACTAGGAGATAACATGTTAAGAACACGTTGGTGGATGGCATGGGAGATGATGAATGAAGACATACTTCTGTGAGATACATAAAATAGTAGTCAGAACGTGTTTTGGCGCTTGGGGACAGCAACAGCTTTTTTTTTGTTTTTATTTATTTGTTGAAATTACAATCAATTCTCGCGTTGAGAATTTTCAGTAATTTTTCTGGCGTGGCGCAGTGACATGGCTGTTTATTTACAATAAGTTAATACTTATTATAGATAGGTATAATTTATAAGTATTATAAGTAAGTGCATATGCTTAATTTGGATAATTAAATGAATCTAACGTTTAGGTCTAGCGAGTAGTGCCTCTTCAGCCTGCGAATCTGGTCCGTCGTATCGAGTAGTCCAGTGATTAGGGGGTTTCGGTGTTTCTTGACTCTTTTGCTATATCTGTCGCTATATTTTGCTATTTCCTCTTTGACTGTAGGTATCTTGAGGTCGCGATGGATGGTTTCGTTGGTAACATACCAAGGTGCGTCTATTAAAGCTCTTAGCGCTTTCGATTGGAATCGTTGTAGTATTTCGATGTTGGAGTTACTTGGACAGCAACAGCTGGTGATACTGTCATACACCTCCATTTATAAACTTTCGAAAATCGATGTGACCTTCAAACTTTAGTGTATTCTGTTTCACAGCACAAAATGTTTCCGAAACGTACGTTTATTGTTACAATAAACTTGACTAGTGGCTCTGAAATACTATCCTTGAAAAAACAATGGGGAAATTGGAGCAAAAGCAGAAGGAAATAAACAAAGACCTTGTTGGTTCGTAAAAATAAAATATGCTACAGGAAAAACTTTTTCCAACGGATTGAGATGCGACAAGCTTTAAAAGCTATGACGCGAATCGAGCGTTTGTCTACAAGAGCGCATTTTCGGTGGATATATATGTCGGAATGACATTGGGGATAGGGTTGTCGGTGTTTGAGGAGTCTTCATTGAAGGTAGCCATCGTTGCGGTGTAACGAAGATACGATTTATTGACACAGGTATGAATAACACAGGTTTGACAATCTACCACGACGGTGAGACGTCCGCGACACTAGTGACAGTGGTCTCCGGTTCAATAACGAATCCGCGGCCAACGGGATGACAGATGGGCGTTCTCGCTGAATTTAAGTCTGATTCGTAAAAATAATTGCTGAGCGTAAAGACGTTACTCTTTGGTCGACGGGAGCGCGTAAAAGAATGCCCGTCCCGTCCCGATGATGCCACAGAGGAAAACTATAATGGGTTGTGTCTAAGGACACGAGATCATCGGATTCGTCGAGGAAAGCCTTCGTTTAGGAAGTAAGGGAAATTGAAGTTGCTGCTAATTGGTCAATCTCCATATCGGTGGTTAGAAAAAGATGCTAGCCGCCCTCGAGGGAAAGTTGCTAGTGGGAGACGCCGCTCGTTGAAAAATATGTCTCCCCTATCTTCTCGTAGTTGGGACAAAGACTGTTTGTCTGTTTGAAGGACTTTAGTTAACTAAACCTTAAGATTTATAACGGGCCCTCGGGCTAGCCGAACATGTACTGCGGAGACGCATCGACATCTGGCAATCATCTTACTCGAAGAATAGGGTCTGCGTGTGGCGAGCCACGGGACAGAAACCGTTGGAATGTTTACTGTCGCGTGTCGCCACGAATATTTCTTTTAAGGAGAGCTATAGAATTACTCCATACCTTTGTTAGGCAAAGCGTTCATCTGTCACCTCGAGCCAAAGCTCACCGTCACTAATCTCGAACAATTACAATCGGATTGAATAACTACAATAGTTTAGTTACAGTTATAGTAGACTTTAGATTACAATGTTGCGGGGCTATCCCAAGGTTCCGGTGTCCTTTCATCCCCGACATATATTTAACTATATATATTAACTATATATTTTCCCTAGGAACAGTAAGATTTTAACGATACAACTTTATCAAGAGATCTTAATGTCATAAACGGTATCGAAACTTCGTAATTAATATTGTTAAGGAAGAAAATATTGGTAATCTCCTCGAACGACGAGCGCTTGATATTCACAATTAGAACTCGATATCTTAGCTTCTTATAATATCCTAATAAAATGTTATTTATCGATTACAATTGTCCTGTCGTATTTTATTGTGTTTGCTTTATAAATGTGAACTTTATTCAAAAAGAGTTCATCGATATAACGGTATTGAAGAGAACTACTCGAGAAACTATATCTAGCCCTTGGATGGAGGGATTGCTTGCTTCTTACAATCGAATAATTGGAGTGTAACTAGAAACACGAACGGTAGTTTAGCAATGGAGAAGAACTTTAGAACGACAGCAATTTTCTTCTTGTTTCTTTGAGAAAGGCACCGTTCATTTTATGTTTGACGAGAATGGGGTTGTTGGACGAATTTGATTAAAAAGGAAAGATCTTTAACAAATATTCTTCCCATTGATACATTCCTATATTTTTGATTTAATTATTTGAAAATGCAATTTTGCATATACCTATGTGCAATTATATACTATAATCGCAGGCGTTTCTTTAAAATGATGTACTATTGAAACAAGGCAAAGTATCGTCGAATTCTTCTAGATTCAATTTCTCAAAAGAATGGCTCTATTGATTAACCAAACATAGTTCCCATAAGCATATACGTACTTCTCAGAAAAGATAGTTATATCTAGATCAATATTATTCCCCACAGTGACCTATATATCAAAGAAAAAAAAGACACATCAAGTATTAAATCATACTACTATTACGTCCACTATCTCTACAAATCCTCCACTCTTGGAAAAGTCTATCTTATTCAAACGTAACGTAACTCAAATTAAATCTTTTCCATCATCATAAATACGAAACATTTATAAAATTATCATCTTCGATTATTTACTCAACATCTAGCTAACAAAATCTTCTCCATCGCCGTACCCCTTAATCCTGACCGCGTACAATTAACGTATGAATAGTTAATTTATTGAAATTTAAACGACCATTTTACGCTACTTGTACTCGAATGATTTTAGGATCTTGCTGTATCTCTTGCACAGTGTTATACTGACAGGCGAGAAACATAGAAACGTAACTTCCGATCCACTGATTTACCCTAAACAGACGATGATAGGTTATACGGTGGACGCAATACAGAAGCGTTTCCGATGCAATTCGAAGGTGCGTTGTTACAATGAAGTTCATCGATCCATAATGACTATTTCCCCGCCAACTACAGCCTGTAATAACGGAATAGCCAATAAAGTATATCCTGTCGATTTAATCGTTACCCCCACGGTGCACCGCGCGCACGGAGATCGGATCGGTGATTTTCACGTGATGTTTCGCAAATCGTGAGGCGCTCGCGTGATTCGCGCGTTTTAAGCGTTCCCGCTCTTCCCGTCCGATAAAAAGAGAAAGGAAACAGGGGTGGAAGGAAGAGGGAAGATACGTGATGCGGGTTCAACCTGCCGCGGGAACCTTTAAAGAAGGTCGGTGCAACGGAAGAGATGTAATTTTAATAAGTTGGAGAACAAGTCATTGTAAAAGATGGATCTTCAGATGTTGGAGATGCAGCAGATTTACGACTCGCTGGAATTAAGTTAGTTAAGGTGTTGAAAACCTAACGTCTTTTCAAAGGCGTTTGCCGCGTTTCTTTTCAAATCAAAATACATACATACGATACGTACAATGTATGCGCCTAAAGTTTTAAAGTTAATTTCTATTCAAGGAATGGACTGTTTTATTATAGGTTTAGGAAATTGAAAAGAAGCAATTGCTTGTTTCTAAGAAAGAATCGCGAGAAGTACAGTTAGAAACTGTATTGTGAATCACTTTTCCTGGTTTCCGTAACGAGGAAGTGAAAAAAAAAACGCAGACAAGTCAGCGTTTACCGTAGTTAAATGGAAGATACGCAGGTACGAGTCGTTACAGTTTTGTCGTTGCAACGATTCCCGCTGCGTAATTTGATAATGAACAGTTGAAAAATAGCAGCGTTGTGTCCGTACTCTTTAATATCCCATTATATGGAAGTTAACGACCGGAAAATACACCGCTCGACTACTTGAAGGAAGTAGCTCATGAGCAAGTCTTTTGTATCCTCGCAATGGTATAATTCCTGTAACGTCTCGTTCTCGGAGGATTTATTTCGTTGATTTGTACTTGTTTATTGCTTTTGTGTTTTCATGAATGGAGCATGTCGCATGCGAATCGTAATATGGTTTTAATGGCGTTTCGACTTCAATGATATCAGCGGCTGATTGCGCTTCCCGTAAGAAGCTTCCAATCATTATGTATTTTAGGAACAACAAATAAGGATATTTAGAGAACGAATTAATTATTCAATTGTTCGCGCAAGAAATACCTGTCTCTTTTTCGAAAGTTATAAGTGCTGTTTTCAAAGAGTTCCTTAGCTCACCATAAACCAGATAAGAATCTTTGGTTCCGTCTAGAAAAAGAAACCTTCAGATCAAACCGAAAGGGGTTCGGATTATATTTTCTAATCGTATTTGTATATTTCTTTTTACGGTCAGCTTGTCATCCACGTACAATCGAACAGAGAGTCCATTAATTATTTCCCTTCGACTTGTTTCAGGGGGAGCATCTCGGAAGCCATGCCGGCTGACGAGTTCGCTGGAAATCGAAACAGAAGCAAACCAAGACTGCAACCACCTTAACGAACCGCTATTATCACTGGCAAGGTCATCGGGCAGACCGGATCTAATCATGCTCACGCCGACCATGCTTCCTGTGCACTCGTTCCTCTTTCTTAACGACGTCAACCAGAAGATCGGGCGCTAAAAAATTCGAAATCGAGTTGATTGAAAATCTCAAGGAATATTAAAAAAAAATACGAATAAACAATTTGATATAGAAATCATCCATTTTGGGCAAAGAAAAGAAACAATCAGAAAAAGGAATAACCACAGATGCTCTGAATTTCATTGCTTCCTAATGGTACTTCCTTGGATATTTTTACATTCTGGAGGCGTGAACGAACTCTGAAAAACAGAAACGACTTCTATCGGATGATCGAAAGAACTACCTGGACACTGAGTATAATTATTCACACGTGCGGATGCCATTTCCGGCATGTTTCTCCATGAAGAAGGTCAGCTTCAGTTTTTGCCACTTGTAGATAGAAGTTGAAGTGGCGGACGTCTTAACGAGGTTGCTAGAATGTCAAAGAAATAGATGAGGGAAATATTATGAAGATATATTTATGAATATCTAATTGAGCATTTAATTAAGAACTTAATTGAAAGACCAAAATAAGTTGGTTCTTGAGACCAAGTACCTATCTAAGTATAATAGTCTTTTGTACTTACGGTTTAGTAAGAGGACTCGAGTAAAACGATTACTCGTTAAAAGGAGCAATAGAATAATCATGCCTCCGCAGACGGTGGTCTCTGCTTTCATGCCTCATCGCGGAGAATCTCAGCGAAAAAAGTGTCCCGAAGCGTGAGCTGAAAGGTGGCTATGTAGGCTGCCTAGTGAATGCCGTCGCCATGGTGGAGCTGGCGTGTAGCAACTCCCTAAGTCCAGGAACCTAATCCTGCGTCAGAAAGACAAAATTCGCTACGGAGAAAAGTAAACAAAAATACATATATAGGGAAGAAGAGACAAAGATTAAAGATCGTTAAGAATTAAAGGTAATTTAATGATAAAAGGGAGAAAGAATTGTGTAAAAATTCTACTGGGAAAGAAAAGAAAGAAGAAGCCTCCAACGAGAAAGACGTGCTCAGAAGCGAGTCCCGCGTAGCGCCATGTAGAGGAGCAGGAAGAAGCGCAGTCTTCCTCAGGCATTCCAGCGTCGAGTAATGCTGAAGCATATGCTGACGGGGCAACCATCGTCAGCGGGCTCCAGGCACCAGCACAATTACTACCAGGCGAGTTCGGGCTCGTTGCACGGCGGCCACCACCACCACCATCATTCTGGTCACCAACAGGATCAACAGCAACACCATCATTACAACCAAAACAGCAACGTTCGTGGAACGACAGGGGGCAGCCAAGGACGGGGAGTCGACGTTTACGACTCGGTGGTCCATCAAAGAGCCAACGTGCATCAGGCTGCCACCACGCCATCTTCCACTCACAGACACCCTTTGAATCATTCTCAGTTGAGCGTGAACAATCTTTCTCAACGATTGAATCACTCGCACGCTCTTAATCTGTCCACGTTGTCCACGTCGAAGCATTCTGTGAACAGCGTCAGTCCTGTTGCCAGTGGGAATAACAATAACAATAATAATAATCTGTCGACTACATTGGGGGTGATATCCCCGCCGCCGCTGCACCAGGACAGCAGACCCAAAGCGAATGGAGGCTTTGATATCTCGAGACTGTCCAGATTACCCAGTCAGGCGACACCTTCGCCTGCACCTGCTCTTCAGGGTACGACTACCGGGGGACAGTTAACCGGTCCCGGTTCCACGGCGTACCCCTTGAACGCTTCCTGGTCGTCGTCCCTGTCAAGGAATCACAAGGACCACGAGGTTGGCGCGAAAGAGACGTTGACCAGTTTGGGTTTATTGTGTCTAGTGTCGTTGTTACTGGCGCTACTCTCGTTGATCTTCTTGCTGAAGATCTCACCGTTAACGGTGACGCCGAGTAGCCTGATCAGCCCGGAAGAGTATACGATTGTCTACGAGGTGACGTTAGAGCTGTGCGCACTCGCCCTCTTCCTAAACCTCTGCTGTCTCCTCATGTGCACTATACAGTTCCTCTTCACTGTGAAACTCATCAAGACTTCGTATCAAGGACATTGGTGAGTAGAGTTTTCGTTTTATGCCACGCTGGGTAAATCTGTGATTTATAACGCTTTAAATACCTTTGTACATAATCCGTACTTTACTCAACCCGAAGGTCGAACAAGGTGTGAAAAATATATACGTTTAAAGTTTATATCCTTAAGATACTGTTATCTTTGAAAATCCGGAAGTCAAACAAAATACACAAAGAGAAACTTCTAAAAGTGCAAATAAACGTTGAGATACAAATATCCTTTAATCCGAACTATACATATGATGGAAAGAGGACTCTCATAGTCATCGACATTTTCCCTCCTAAATGTCAACAGCATCCATATTTACATTGTTGCTGTTGTACATGTAACTTTTCAAACTTACTTAGGTATTGATAAAGAAAAGAAAAATAAGCATTTTCCTGGTAGCTGGGAATTCGCGGGATTCGCGGTCGAACGATGATTACCATTAATTTCTATAATCTGGCGACGCTATCCTCAATCATTATCCTTGTGCCGGAATATAAGTTCTCATTCATCCATGCGTGGCCTATCTGTGTGCGTCTGGAACAAACGCAGTGTCCCGTATCCCGTGCGATATATCAGAGGCCTGTCTAGTATTTCTTCTCACGCGGCCTGGAGGACGAAACGCAAAAATTCACATCCTGTACTTGACGTGCAAGCGTTCACCGACCGCGTGTCCCGTTTTTACTGATCAAACACGTGTCTGCAATCACAATACGATACTGTGTGGTGAGATGTATCCGTAAATGCGTATGTTTCGTGACGCGAACCTTGAAAATGAAAATTACACTTTCGTTTATTCCTCGAGCGTCGTGCACGCAGGAAATCGTATAATAATTTTATTAGTAAGATTTTTTTTTATATAGACTACGCTATATTAATTTGTGACCAAGCTAAAAGATCGTGACACGCCCTTTGTGTAGAAATTGCAATATTCTCCGTTTTACCTAATAATTCTCCCAGCAAATTCAGCACGCACATTCGCGAAAAATATTATCGAATACACACAGTGCAGTGCAGATCAAGTTACAAAGGGAATATAGATATGCTCGCCTCCCGTGACACGCAACTCGAAAGCGAAAATAAGGCTCGTTAAAGACGATACATACTCCTCGAGATGGGATCTGTGGTTTCTGCTCGGAAGTTCCCTTATCGTTGGTCAATCGGATTTCTTTTTTATCTTTTTCGTTGCCGACCGAGACAAAGTAAGCATCGCCGACTCTAATTACTAGCGAATGGAAACGCGCGTTAAGTTATGCAGATTGGCCGAAATCGTCGGCCAAATCACTGTGTGTTACGTCGCGTAACACTCTACCTAGCCGAGGCCACACACCGCGGGCAAGATGGCAACCAGATGTCTTCGGATACTCACTGCGTACCCTCAACAGTCTCAAGTACCTTCCATAAATCTCATAGATTTCCTAGTAAAGGTCCTTCAAACCAAACAAACGTCTGTTTCCGAAGAATTTCCAAAGACTATTGTCTACCACGGCGTGACAAGGGAAAGTTAGTTTTTCTCACGTACGCTGCAACTTTCCTCCCACTAACCACTTTCTCTCGAGGGCGGTTAAGACCCTTCGTGTGACCAATTAACAACGAAGCCTATTCCCTCACTCTCCTAACTAAAATCGTCACCAACAAATCCGATGGTCCCGTGCGCTAGACACACCCATCCTTAGCTTTCCTCCGAGACAGCATCGTCTCCCAAGAGAGTACTGATTTTACATCCTTCGAACGGTCAGCATCCTTCAACCGGGTATACACACCCGTAGATCAGTCACTCACTCATCTCGTACATACGCACCAGCGTAACTGTCTTCGTTATAAGTTGTTGGAATAAACGGTGAAATATAACTTACTCTGCTGTGTCATATTCATTTAACCACCTCTGTTATCTTAACCGAAACAGGGGAACGACTACTTCGCGGCGTCGATTCGCCGAATCGTAGCGAGAATTTACGCCTCTCGCTGACGCGTTTTCCTCGCGACCGCGTCTCTCCGCGAACGGTCGTAACACTGTGATTACCCTCAACGGACACGCCGTTTTGAGTTTTCTCTTCGGTTCTTTAATTCCGTCCTTTTTCTTTCGCTCAGTTTTTTGGCCAGTGGCGGGTCTTTTATCGCGTGGCGAGTTTGATTCGCGTGGGAAAATGTCGTGCGCTCTTCGGCAGATAGAAAGATCATTGTTTCTTAAAGCATCCAGACGTTGTGCGTGATTGGCATATTACAGTTTCTTGCGAATGTTACCGTGTGACCATGTCTCCCTTGTGACCGTAATTGTGCGACGATGTTTTCCTGCAAATATTACCATCTAACAAGTTTTTCCAACAAATATTACTGTTCTATCAGGTTTTACTCGAATCTTGTTCTTCCCTTGATAGGGTCCTTTCCTTATATAGAGTGTCCCAGGATTTCGCAGTCAAATCTATGCCACTATATTCCACTGACTATTTTAATGTACCAAACTACGAAGATGCGGCTGATATTGTGCGTATTGCGTTATTCCACAACTAGGCTTGATTGGCAGGCCATTGGAACGAGATTTGTTCAAGCTGTTCGAAATGTTGGAGAACGAGCCGTTAACATTGTAATGTATGCAACTACAGAGACGTATCGTAACTTTTGTTTCGAGAACAAATAACAGAGAAGAAGAGAATAATGAAGATTGGACACGGACGAAATTAGCTGTCGATCTTGAAACTCGTGCACTGCGATTTCAGATAATCAAATTAGCATAGAATGAGATTTGGGAACGGGTAGAGTATATTCCGGAGTTTGGATATATATATATATATTTAGATTAAAGATTGGTTCTTTGCGAGAAACGTTTTTAAGCAACATATGAAATTCTTCGTCTATTTATAGTATATTTCATTTTACTATAGTGGGAGCAGTATTCTATAAATCGGTTTATAAGAGTGCGAATTTATTATCTTAACGCTAGCCTTGCTAAACCCGGTCAAATGACCGGTTTCAAAATTTAATTTGAAATTGTGCGTTCGTCGTTGTTTCTTTTCTTCCTCCAACTTTATGTAAATTCCTATATTATCCGACTAATCAATTTCTCAATTTTTGTTAACGTAAGAATCTACATAAAGTTAGAAGAAGAGAAGAAACAACAATGACTGTACAATTCTAAATTAAATGTTGAAACACGGCCTTTTGACCAGGCCTGGTAGAGTTAGTGTTAAATCATGCTTTGTAATTATTTATTTTGGCTGGTGGTAAGCAACGGTAACGCAAACACTGATCGAAGTAGACAGGTGTTCGTTAGACAGGTATTCAGGCCCCAGAATTTCCAGGTCACCGATTGGGGCCCCTGTTGTAAATTTCTGGTGATTCGCCCAACTATTGGTTAACTAAGAGTAAAGAGAAGAGGACAGTTTACATCTGAGCTACTGCTTCGATTAACCACATCTGGCAGAATGGTCTTTAGGGAAGAAAGTGTACCGTTTTCTGTGGTCGACCATCCTTTGTTTTCTTTTCTGAACAATAGATCTAGCTTGGACATTGATAACTAGCGGTTTATCGATCGTTCGATGACACAGGACACAGCCATTCTTTATGCTACGTTATCACCACGACTAACTTTTACAGCTGTCTGCCAAGTTAATATTACCGGTTGTGTCACACTATCGCAATGTGCCCAGAAGAGATAACCGGAGGACGATTAAAATTGCAACGTCACCGGACGCTTCTCGTTTCCCTTCTTTCTCTCTTTTCCTCGTCCTTTCGCTCAATGGTTGTTTCCCCTGCTTTGCCTCCGGGGCTTCCAGACAATTCAAGATTCTGCTGAATTGGAATGCCCGATTTTCTCCTAGAGAGCTGTTTAGCTAGAAGGAATAGTCCGAGTGTCGACGGGTATGCGAAGAACTGTCTTCTTGTGCTCTTAACCACTTAACTACGTTCGACGTGTTTATTCGTTATTGCTTGATTTTACCTGCTCACCCCATAGAGGCATTTTTGAAATTAAACTTTAAAAAGTTAAAAATTAATTGTTTCCAAAATGTTTTCAAATACTCCGAAGATCGTTGGATATTTTCGTGTTAAAATTATTAACAAAGTAAAATATACACAGATGTATCCGTATTATTAATAATTAATTATCCTACGATATTTTCCGGGTTACTCGCGCTCCTGAAAAATTTCTACCATAGACCTCCCCCATATGTAAGGAAATAAACTTCGCAGTTAACAAATTAATTATTTCCAAAATGTTTTCAAATACTCCGAAGATCACTGGATATTTTCGTGTTAAAATTACAAAGTAAAATATGCACGGCTGTATCCGTATTATTAATAATGGAGGCTGACTCCTACGATATTTTTCTACCATAAAAATTTCTACCATAGACCTCCCCCAAATGTAAGGAAATAAACTTCGCAGTTAACAAATTAATTGTTTCCAAAATGTTTTCAAGCACTCCGAAGATCGTTGGATATTTTCGTGTTAAAATTAATAACAAAGTAAAATATACACAGCTGTATCCGTATTATTAACAATTAATTATCCTACGATATTTTTCCGGGTTACTCGCGCTACTGAAAAATTTCTACCATGGACCTCTCCCCCATATGTAAGGAAATAAACTCCGCAGTTAACAAATTAATTGTTTCCAAAATTTTTTCAAATACTCCGAAGATCATTGGATATTTTCGTGTTAAAATTACAAAGTAAAATATGCACAGCTGTATCCGTATTATTAATAATGGAGGCTGACTCCTACGATATTTTTCTACCATAAAAATTTCTACCATAGACCTCCCCCAAATGTAAGGAAATAAACTTCGCAGTTAACAAATTAATTGTTTCCAAAATGTTTTCAAATACTCCGAAGATCATTGGATATTTTCGTGTTAAAATTACAAAGTAAAAGATGCACAGCTGTATCCGTATTATTAATAATGGAGGCTGACTCCTACGATATTTTTCTACCATAAAAATTTCTACCATAGACCTTCCCCAAATGTAAGGAAATAAACTCCGCAGTTAACAAATTAATTGTTTCCAAAATGTTTTCAAATACTCCGAAGATCACTGGATATTTTCGTGTTAAAATTACAAAGTAAAAGATGCACAGCTGTATCCGTATTATTAATAATGGAGGCTGACTCCTACGATATTTTTCTACCATAAAAATTTCTACCATAGACCTCCCTCAAATGTAAGGAACTGCGGCATAAGTTCCCTAATAAACAATAGGAATTTCTGTTGTAAACTACAAATTACAAATTACGAAACCTTCCGCTCTAAATTAACTAAAGATCACCAACAATTCTCCTTCGTTCTGAAACTAATTCTCCGACAATGGTGTTCCCTATGAATGAGTCAACTGGCAACGAAAGACCAAAAGCAAGAGGGTTCTCGGTCAGTGTCTCTGGTGCACGCCAGCTAGGAAGCCTCAGCCGAAGGTCGTCCGGCTGAAGATAACTGCGAAGTCTGCAAAATGGCATTGTTAGCGAAGGAGAAGGAGCCCTGGGGTGTGCAGACGTGCTCCGAAAGAAGCACGAACTTTAATGGTGGGTCCCAGTAGTAGACGGCCGTTCCTCTTCGCTTGCACATTGTCACTCGAAGCTCGGTGCCCGTCCCTCCTTCCGTACCACGCTACCGAGTCTGAGACGCGAGGATGAAAGAAAAATAGCCGAAGTATGACACAGGTCCAACGACGACACCAACGACGACACCAACGACGGCGACGACGATCACAGAGACACGAGAAGAATGAAAGACAAGCGGCGCTGCTAAGTGCCGGCTCATTACTTAAATGGTCCGTGATAAGGGATCTCTGGTGCTGCTGGCGCGAACACGCTGAACAGCAGACTTTTCGAATAAAGCCACTTTTGGACAAAATAGTTGCTGGCTCACGAAGTTTTCTTCTTTCGTTGTTAGATGGCGCGATCCTAAAGTAGGCGCGCATTTTTCTTCGCGATCTCACGTTTCGATCGCGGATTTCGACTTATTGGGGAAACAGGTTAATTGGATTATTACTGGAGAGACGTGGATGGATGAACGTTTTCATCGTTTCGTTCAATGACGGATGAAACGCGTGAAAAGAGTTCGTAAGGTTTAAGCTGGGTGAGAAAATACAGCTTTGAATTTCCTATAAATGAGAGTTTAACAACGACGTGTCAAACACGACGCATGGAGCATTTGTACTAAATTTCTTATTAAATCTTGTTAATTCACTAGCTAAAAAACCAACTATTACATCGAACATGATACGACCAATAAAAATAAAGAAATCGATACGAAGAATACGAAACGTAGATTCTTATGAATATGTGCGTTTCTTTAGGTGTATCGCTCCTCCAAACGACAATTCGCCGAAACACACATCAACTTTAACCAATGTATGAGAAATCGTCTCTAGCGCGTTTTTATGCCAAGATGAACGCTACTGTGACCCCGAACGAACCGTGAAACTGAACGATTCGATCTGTCATTGAAAACGCCCATCGGTCGCGAAAGTCTTGTTTGTTTTTCATCGACGGCCCGGTTTAACGTTACACGCGTGTCTGGTTTCTGTTCACGGGCGGTTCTTCGTGCGTCAGAGCGTCCGAGCATACGCGTGCACCCGTTCGTCTTTCCACCAGAAAGAGAGAAGAGGGCTCTCTGTCGTGGCTGTTGGCATTCCACGCCTTCGAATCCGGCATTTCAAATTTTTTCACCGACACAGGGCACTACGGAACGGGAATAAATTTGGCGGGCCGTGACTGCGCCTTAATATTCCAACAAGCAGACAGAAAAATAGAGAAAGAAACGGGCACTCGCGTGTCTCAATGCTTGTAATTTATTTTTCGATTAATTCCCAATCACCAGCCGATAATTTTGATGTTTCCAGCTGATGATAAATCGAAAAAGTGAATAGAGGACTTCCAGTAGAATTTGCGTGATTCATTCTTGGCGTTGATTGGCGTGAATTGTTCGTCAAGACGTTATTTTTCCAAGGGTATAAAAATCTATCAGTTAGGTGGAAACTATCAATTTGTATACGAAAGATACGATCGTATTTGAAGATTGTATCGTAGTCATCTGATTTATCGTGCAAATTTTGCACGTGACACTCTATATTAAGTTTGTTGTAGCATTAATTAATCACAGAATGTTACAAGAAAACAAATTTGGTTTGGCAAATATAATGGCCGATGTTATGTAGATATGTGTGGCGGATCGGTATCAATAGGACGCCGACAGGTCGAGCCGCGGGTACCAACCGCCAACACTAGAGGGCTACGACGACAACGAGTCTGTCTGTCTAACTCGCTAGTGGTCGAATATACGAGCGATTGATATAAATACCGCACCTAGCGAGACTCACTCTACGTCTAAGGCAGGGACTACCGAGCATAGCCTTACTGACGAGTCCACCGGTAGTCCCGGGACGAAACGCTCTCTCTCTCTCTTTTCATCCGCGTCATTGGTGACCACCGACGACGAACACGCACCTCTGGAGAAGGAGTCAGAAGGAGCCAGCCGCCTCGTCCCCCCCATGACGATCAGCCTTCCATCATCGACGACGGGCCATTCCCTCTATCTTGTATCGCGCTATATGGCTTCGAGGTCACGCTATAGCGCTAGGGGGAGGCTGTGTGGCGAATCGGTATCAACAGGACGCTCACTGGACGAGGCATCAAAGCGGCGCAACACCTCCCGGGCGATCCGCGGGTACCAACCGCCAACACTAGAGGGCTACGACGACAACGAGTCTGTCTGTCTAACTCGCTAGTGGTCGAATATACGAGCGATTGATATAAATACCGCACCTAGCGAGACTCGCTCTACGTCTAAGACAGGGACTACCGGGCATAGCCTTACTGACGAGTCCACCGGTAGTCCCGGGACGAAACGCTCTCTCTCTCTCTCTTTTCTTCCGTCACATATGTAATGTTCGAATTTGTAAACTATTAACTTTTTCGACAAGGAGGTATAAGGAACAAGTTAAAGTAGACGTCATGTTATGAATCATCTGCGAGATATAAAAGACTTCTTTTATGAGGGATCAACACCTCGTGAAGTCAGATTTTATTTATAACATACTTTACGATTTTGATTTATTTGTTTGAGGTGGTATGTCGTGATAGGGTCGGAAGGAAAACTCAGATTTCTTGAACGATAAATGTTTATTCACTCTAATGTCAATGAGTACACTTGATACAGGATTCGCGATTGTATTCGGTTTGCGAATGTGCGGTTATAAGATAGAGCTTGGAGCGTCATGGCGTATAAATACGTATGGTGATGTTTCGAGCTCGCGGAACACGAAGGTTTTCTTCTCGCCGTGTCGCGTAATCGGGTGAGGACTGATTTTCTCTATTCGCTCCTTTAAACGGTTCGCGAATTCCGAGTTGGCCTGTTGCTTCGTTGGTACGAAGAATTCTGTCGGCAATCGTATGCCAGTACCGTAAACCATTTCGACTACCGTTGCGTTCAGGTCCTCCTTGATAGCGGTTTTTATGCCTAATAAAACAATTGGTAGGACTTCTACCCAGTTGCTCGTATTGTGACATTTTATTGCTGCTTTTAATTGTCGATGTAGACGCTCTACCATTCCGTTGGATGCGGGGTGGTAGGCTGTTGTGCGTAAATGCTTAATGCCGAGCAACCGGCATAGTTCATTGAATAGGTTTGATTCGGACTGGCGTCCTTGATCAGTCGTTATTTTTGAAGATACGCCGAAGCGAGCTATCTATATAGAGAGGAGGGCCGAGGCAACGGTTGTCGCTATATTGTGAAGTTTCTGCCTTCTAAGGCGTGACGAAAATGTTTGACTGCGGTGTATATCGCGAGTAGTTCGCGATCGTACGCGCTATATTTTTGCTGAGCGGGGGTCAAAGATTTCGTTGCGAATCCTAGCGGTTGTAATTGGTTATTCGCGCGTTGTTGTAATACTGCCCCCATTGCGTAGTCGGACGCATCTACCGTGAGGCTGATAGGCGCACCTGGTATCGGATGCGCCAGCATCGTGGCGTCCACGAGTGCACGTTGCGATTCGCGAAAGCTGTTTTCCTACTGCTCCGACCACTCGATGGGCGCGTTGCCCTTTTTCGCGCCTTTTAACAGATCGTTGAGCGGCTTAAGTGTTTTTGCGGCCCCCGGTATGAAACGTCGGTAGAAGTTTATCATACCGAGGTACCTACGTAGTTGCTTGGCGTTCGCGGGCTTCGACAATTTTACAATCGCTTCGATATTTTCGGGCGGCGGCTTAATTAATTATCCGAGGAATGTGATTTCGTGCACGCCGAATTCGCATTTCGTGGGGTTTATCACAACGCCGTAATTATTGAGACGGTTGAGCAAGATTTTCAAATGTTCGCGATGTTGGTTTTCGTCGTCCGAGGCTATGAGAAAATCATCGATGTACGCGTAGACGATATCGAGCCCGCGTATGATTTCGTCGACGAACCGCTGACATGTTTGCGTGGCGTTCCGAAGTCCAAACATCATATTTGTTGTTTCGAGAAGTCCGGTAGGCGTTGTTATCGCGGTTTTTTCAATGTCCTCGGACGCAATCGGAATTTGGTGGTAAGCGCGGACTAGATCGATTTTTGAAAAGATTCGCTTACTATGCAGATGTTGCGCGAAGTCTTCGATATGTGGCGGTGAGTATCTGTCGGGTACGGTGCGAGCGTTCAACGCACGGTAGTCGCCACATGGTCGCAGGTTTCCGTCCTTTTTCGGCACTACGTGCAGGGGTGATGCCCACGGGCTTTTCGATGGTCGCATCACGCCTTGCTCGATCATGTGTTCGAATTCCGCTTTTACCTCTTTAAGTCGATCAGGTGCAAGCCGACGCGGTTTGCTGTAGACTGGTGGACCAGGTGTAGTTTCGATGTGGTGTAGCATACTGTGTCGAATTCTCTCTTTTCCGAAGATCGGTGGGCGGGTGAGGTCCGGGAATTCTGCCAGGAGTTGGTGGTATGGTGATTCGCCGATGACGGTCTTGTCGGACGTTTCGTCTGTTGTGGCGGTGTATCCCCTTGATGACGTCTGTGTTATCGTATCGATAAGCCTTTTGTTTCGCGGGTCCACGAGCAACCCGTAGTGGCTTAGAAAATCCATGCCGATGATGGGTGTTTTGACTTCGGCTACGGTAAAATCCCTCTTAAATGCTCTGCGTAGGGACAGGTTTAGGTAGGGACAGGTTTAGGTAGGGACAGGTTTAGGTAGGGACAGGTTGGCCGCGAACAGCTCGTACTCGCTTCTGTTCACGTGTCCGTGTAGCTTGTTGCGCGGGTATACGCAAACATCTGCGCCGGTGTCGATGAGGTAGGAGATCCGCGAGTTCTTGTCCGTTACGAATATGCGGCGAGATGCCAAACCGTCGTCGTTTGCCGCTTTTACGGACGGCTGGTCCGGTTTTCCGAGTTCCAGGAGCAAGAGGGTGTGCACTTTCTCGCGCTTTCTCGGAACTGTGTGTGATAGTAACACAGCCCGTCTTGCCGCAGCGTATCGCGAGGGCGCGAACGGCGGCGGGATCGTGTACGCGAGCGTGATTGTACTCGTGCCCTACGGTGTTCATTGCTTCTTTGCTCGGCTACTAGCGCTCGCATCTCGCTCATATGGGCGTCCATTCGCGCTACCCGCTCGGTGACCAAGTTGGCGAAGGCTGCCATGGCGTCGCCTATTCCGCTATTCTGGCCAGGTGGGAGGGTTATCGCAAGTAGTCGGCCTGCGCTGGCCGCGGCGATCTGCCCTGATTCCAGGGTGGCTTCGTAAATGTTATCGGCAATTTGTATGCGGGAGTCCGGATCGTTGTTCTGTACAGAGGCTAGGATGCTCCGTATGCGCTGTGGAAGTCGACCTTCCCAGACGGTGAAAATGACATCGTCTGCTAACGAATTGGTGGCTAGGCTTTTGAGATCACGGTAAAACTGAGAGGGCTTCCTGTCCCCCATTTGCTCGTTCTCGATTACCTGTCGGAGTCTCTTGGCGTACGACTCTCCCAATCGCTTGATGAGCTCCTTTTTGACGTACTCGTAACGCTCTGTCGCCGGTGCGGCGTCGAATACGTCTCGAATTAATCTCGCGTGCGACTTGTCGAGATTCGCGATGACGACCTGGTATTTTTCTTGGTCACTAGTGATCCGGGCAGTTTCGAACTGCACTTCCAGCATCTTGAACCACAAGTCGACGTCGTCAGACCAGAACGGTGGCACGCGGAGAAGGGCGCTAATCGAGTCTGCGTTGTCCCCGCCGGCCTTCGTACGTGCGGAGTGGGCGTTATTGGTCATTTCGAACTGATTTAGATTCATTGTGTTACGTTTCACGAGCACTCGGGGATAATCACGTCGGGGTCACCAATTTGAGGTGGTATGTCGTGATAGGGTCGGAAGGAAAACTCAGATTTCTTGAACGATAAATGTTTATTCACTCTAATGTCAATGAGTACACTTGATGCAGGATTCGCGATTGTATTCGGTTCGCGAATGCGCGGTTATTAGATAGAGCTTGGATAGCTACGATTCGAGATACGCTGCGAGTGCGGACAATGATTGCACGAGATGTCGAGAGCTTAGATAATTATTCGGCTCGAACCGTGTAAGTATAACGATCGTGATATACTGCGGTAACTCGCGGTAATAGACTGACATTTTTGTCGCGATGCTGCTGCGGAGGAAGACTCGTTGGGATGTGTCTAAGGATGCGAGGGCATCGGATTCGTTGAGAAAAGCTTTGGTTCGGAAAGTGAGGGAAATGTACGTTAATGTTTATTGGCTAATTCGTGTTGGTCGTTGGAAAAGGATGCTAGCTGCCCTTGAGAGGGTGTTGCTAGCGGGCAGCGTCGTACGTGAGAGATAGCAGATTCCTCGTGTGTCCCCGTGGTAGGTGGTCGACTTCGAGACTGATAAACAAAGACTGTTTGTCTCTTTGGAGGACCTTAGCTAAAATAAATCCTAAGATTTATAGCGGTCCTTAGGCTAGCTGGAAATATTCGGTACGAATGTATCGACATCTGGCAATCATCTTGTCCGCAGGTATAGGGTCTTTGTGTCGTGCGTCACGCGACGTAAACTGTTGGGAAGTTTACTGTCAAGTGCCGCCACGTGTTCAAGGAAAATGTATCTGCAGCCGGTTATAGCGGTATTTACGTTACGGATGATCTATGGGAAGATTCACACGAACAAACCTTTATGGACTAACCAAATTTATTTTGTTATTAAAAACGATCTACAGAACCGATCGACGACTGGTGTTCAATTTAAAAATTGCTTCTCTATAAAAGCAAGAAATCTAATTTACATCGTGTTCTTCATCTGTCGCCTCCATATACATCCTGGCGGCAATTAAATTCTGAATTTACGAGAAATCCGTATTTCGACTTAAGCTTATCGATGTTACCGACTGGACAAAGCCTTCGAGAGTTTAAATTAACCGATCGACCCTTCGTTGAAAGGACGAGCAAGTGCCAGGAAACTGAGGTGGTATGGTGATAGGTGCGTAAGGAACTACTCTTGGTGTTTTTAACGAACAATAGTTTTATTAGAACTAATCAACAATCAGAGTTAACAATTAACAACTAACAATTACACTTAACAGACAACAGGTAACAACTAACAAATAACGATAGACACCGCGAGTTCGTTCGACGCGTTGCTATGCAAAAGGTCCCGAGAAGTTACACATTTAATGGCGCAAGACAGACTGACTCTGCTTTTGTTTCGGATCGCGCGGATTCTTCCCTTCGTAGCCCATCGATATCCCCCACTAGCGTGCATTCATTAGATGTGCCGCCAGTGCTGGCACGTGTATGCTCTTCCGAGAATTCGGCGGAAAGAGTGTGAAGATATCGATGGTACATTGGGCACGTCGGTGTTGCGCTTTGGCGGCGTCGCGCTTTGCCTCCGGAGCCGTTGAAAAGTTCCGAGGCCCGTGCCGCCACAGTACCCCCTTACCAGTGATAACGCTATATAAATGAAAAATATATAAATGTTACAGGCAAGGGTGCACGTTCGCCGGCTCCTAACGCCTATCCGAGACCCGCCTGAAACCAATCAGGAAATCGAACTCTCCTGCCCGCGCGTGTGGTGTGATGAACTCTTGAGTCCCCTTCGCTTTGTTCGTTTCGGGCACCGGGCGGTATTGTTACATTGCGCTTTTCCGTGCTATGGTGTTCAATATTATCGTTAAATAGAAATGCGGGTTTCAATCGGTCTATGGACACTATTACGTTTTTATTATTTATTTTAATAGTGAAGGTCTTTTTTCCTCGCTCTATAACCTGATACGGCCCGTCGTAGGGTGGTTGTAAGGGGTCTCCGATGGCGTCGCGACGCAGGAATACATAAGGCGATGTTTCGAGGTCGCGGAACACGAAGGTTCTCTTTTCGCCGTGTCGCGTAATTGGATGAGGCCTGATTTTTCCTATTCGGTCTTTTAGGCGACTTGCGAATTCCGAATTGGCCTGTTGTTTAGTCGGTATAAAAAATTCTGCCGGCAATCGTATGCCGGTGCCATAAACCATTTCGGCTGCCGTCGCGTTTAGGTCCTCTTTAATAGCTGTTCGTATGCCTAATAGAACTATCGGCAAGATATCCACCCAGTTGCTCGTATCGTGGCATTTGATTGCTGCTTTTAGTTGTCGGTGCAGGCGCTCTACCATCCCGTTGGACGCGGGGTGATAGGCTGTCGTGCGCAAATGTCTGATGCCGAGCAACCGGCATAGTTCGTTAAATAGGTTCGACTCGAACTGGCGTCCTTGATCGGTCGTTATTTTTAAAGGCACGCCGAAACGGGATATCCACGTGGAAAGGAGAGCCGAAGCGACGGTTGCCGCCTCCATGTCGGCGATGGGAATGGCTTCGGGCCAACGCGAAAAACGGTCGATACACGTTAGACAATATCGGTAGCCTTTTGAATATGGCATCACGATAATGTCTATGTGTAAGTGTTCGAAACGGCCCGCTAATTCTCCGAATGTTCCGACGGGTGAGGATACGTGCCTGGTGACTTTACATTGTTGACACGGGATACATTGTCGTGTCCAATTTCGGGAGTCCTTATTTATGGACGGCCAGACGAAACGCGTCGTCACCAGGTTTTGAGTGGCACGTATCCCTGGATGGGAAAGTCCATGGAGCGAATTAAATACGTCGCGCCGCAAGGATTTCGGTACGTACGGTCGTACAAAGTCACCCGATACGTCGCAATATATTTCTACGTCGTGATCGGGGAAACGTATTTTCTTTAACCGTAGCGCGGATGTACCGGAGTTGACGATGTTGCTTAGTTCTTTGTCGGCTTCTTGCGCGGCGGCGAGAGCTCGATGGTCCACAGACTTTCCTATCGCTTCGATGCGTGACAGAGCGTCGGCAACATTATTGTCTAACCCCTTGATATATCTTATGTCGGTAGTGAATTGTCCGATGTAGTCTAGTTGCCGGAATTGTCGCGGCGAACACTTATCAGGATCTTGGTTGAACGCATATGTAAGGGGTTTATGATCGGTGTAAATTGTAAAATTTCTCCCTTCAATGGCGTGTCGAAATCGCTTTACCGCAGTGTACATAGCGAGTAATTCGCGGTCGTACGCGCTGTACTTTCGCTGCGCGGAGTTCAACGGTTTGGTAAGGAAACCTAACGGCTGCCAAGAGTCGTTGACGCGTTGCTGGAGGACCGCTCCTATTGCATAGTCGGATGCGTCTACCGCGAGGCTAACAGGTGCGCCAGGTATCGGATGCGCTAACATCGTGGCGTTAGCGAGGGCGCGTTTCGACTCGCGGAAGCTGGCTTCGGATTGCTCTGTCCATTTGATGGGCGCGATGCCCTTTTTTCCTCCTTTTAATAGGTCGTTTAGGGGTTGAAAAATTTTTGCGGCCCCCGGTATGAAACGTCGGTAGAAATTAATCATACCGAGGTACCTGCGTAGTGATTACGGTCCCGGGGAGCGGTACTTCTACAATAGCGTCAACGCGTTCGGCTAGCGGCTTTATCCCGTCGGCGTTTACGGTGTGTCCCAAGAATGTGATTTCGTTCACACCGAATTCGCACTTTACTGGGTTGATGACTACGCCATACTCGTTTAAGCGTTCAAACAAAATCCGAAGGTGTTCGCGATGTTGTTCTTCGGTTTCGGATGCGATTAAGAAATCGTCTATGTAAGCGAACACGAAGTCCAGACCACGGGTAATTTCGTCAACGAATCTTTGACACGTTTGCGCGGCGTTTCGAAGCCCAAACATCATGTTGGTTGCTTCGAAAAGTCCGAAAGGTGTCGTGATCGCGGTTTTCTTAACGTCTTCTGGCGCGATCGGGATTTGGTGGTAAGCGCGGACAAGGTCGATTTTTGAGTAGACACGCTTACCGTACAGATGTTGCGCGAAATCTTCGATATGTGGTGGGGAGTACCTGTCGGGTATGGTGCGAGCGTTCAACGCACGATAGTCGCCGCATGGTCGTAGACTTCCGTCCTTCTTTGGGACGACATGCAGGGGTGATGCCCATGGACTCTTCGATGGCCGCATCACTCCTTGCTCGATCATTGTTGCGAAATCTGCCTTGACTTGCTTGAGACGATCCGGTGCGAGACGTCGAGGTTTACTGTAGACGGGTGGCCCGGGTGTGGTTTCAACATGGTGTACCACACTGTGTCGGATTTTCTCTCGTCCGAAGGCCGGTGGACGAGTTAGATCCGGAAACTCCGCCAAAAGTCGATGGTAGACCGATTCGCCGATTACGGTTTTGATGGATATTTCTTCCGTCGTGGCAGCATATCCCCTTGATGATAATTGGGTTGTCGTGTCGAGGAGTCGTTTGTTTCGCGGGTCCACGAGCAACCCATAATGGCTTAAAAAATCTACGCCTATGATAGGCGTTTGAACGTCAGCAATTACGAAGTTCCACTTGAAGGCTCGTCTTAGGGACAGGTTAAGGCCAATCGCAGTGGTACCATACGTTGCGATGCGCGTCCCGTTGGCCGCGAATAGTTCGTACGCGTTTTTCTTGACGTGCCTATGGATTTTACTGCGGGGGTATACGCTGATGTCGGCGCCGGTGTCTACAAGGAAAGAGATCTTCGTTCCCTTGTCCGTAACGAAGATGCGGCGGGAACTCAGGCCGTCGTCGTCTGCCGCGTCTACGGACGGCTGGTCTCGTTTCCCGACTTCCACGTGCATGGGAAACGACAGCTCCTCGCGCGTTCTCCGAACTTTGCATGATAGAAACACAGACCGTCTTGCCGTGGCCGATCTCGCGAGCGCGAACGTCGGTGGTATCGCGAACGCGAGCGTGATCGTGATCGTGGTCGACGATGATTAATCATGCTCAACGCGTTCATCTGTGCCTGCAACTGTGATATTTGCTCGCTCAACACGTTGATTGCGGCTGCCATTGGTTCGTATACTCCGGCGTTTTGCGCTGGTGGGTCCATTACTGCCGTTACCCGGGCGGTGCGCCGAAAATCCTCCGAGAATTCTTCAGCGATCAGGTCCGCCTGCCGCAATAACCTTTCTGGGTCCGAATCGTCGACTGCCGCGAGGATACGCCTGATGCGGGCGGGTAATCGGTTCCTCCACAGCGTGAGGGTAAAATCATCGGGCGTGGAGGGGCTGGAGAGTTTTTTTAAGTGTTGGTAAAACTGGGATGGCTTTCCATCTCCCATCTCCTCGCTTTCCACCAACTTCTTTATCCGGGTCGCGTCCGTATCGGATAATTTGCGAATGAGCGCATGTTTTAATTTCTCGTAGCGTCCGATGTCTGGAGGGTTCGTCATTAGGTCTTCGACGTCCTGGAGCTGTTGATCGTTGAGGCATTTTGCCAGCGTCACGTACTTAATGGTGTCTTCCGTAATTCGCGCTGCCTCGAATTGTCTCTCCAGAAGGGCAAACCATGCCGCCGTGTTCGTGGGCAGCAGTGGAGACATGCTGATCACCTGGCTGGCTATGGTTCCCTGTGTATTACTTTCCATCGTCGCGGTGCACTCAAAATCGGTGGTTAAAAACGATAGCACTATCACGGTCACCTCTTTCACTAGATGTCACGTTAAATCACGTCGGGGTCACCAGTTTGAGGTGGTATGGTGATAGGTGCGTAAGGAACTACTCTTGGTGTTTTAAACGAACAATAGTTTTATTAGAACTAATCAACAATCAGAGTTAACAATTAACAACTAACAATTACACTTAACAGACAACAGGTAACAACTAACAAATAACGATAGACACCGCGAGTTCGTTCGACGCGTTGCTATGCAAAAGGTCCCGAGAAGTTACACATTTAATGGCGCAAGACAGACTGACTCTGCTTTTGTTTCGGATCGCGCGGATTCTTCCCTTCGTAGCCCATCGATATCCCCCACTAGCGTGCATTCATTAGATGTGCCGCCAGTGCTGGCACGTGTATGCTCTTCCGAGAATTCGGCGGAAAGAGTGTGAAGATATCGATGGTACATTGGGCACGTCGATGTTGCGCTTTGGCGGCGTCGCGCTTTGCCTCCGGAGCCGTTGAAAAGTTCCGAGGCCCGTGCCGCCACACACCCCCTAATGGAGCGATATGCGGCCACGTCACACCGCGCCTCGTCGCCGGAGCCGCCGTGCCAGACAGTCCGGTTCCCCTGCCGGGCTGATTTGCTGCCCCGGGGCGCTGAGTTGCCAGCGCCTAAGTTTGCACCCCACCGGGGGGCGCGACGGACCTAGCGCGCCTCACCGAAGCGCTTCCATGGCCTCTGCCGCGCCCTCGCCGGTCAATTCTCTCAGGGTGAGAGTATTATTTTTCCCATTGCTGCGTGTGAAACCCCTATTCGACAAACTGTTCTTTGCAATACATCGATGGATAAATACGCGCACAAACACGCAATACGTGCAATAGAATGCTCGAGGTCAATTTTGTGATCCTCTTTTTCAACAGATCTTCGCAAATCCGAAGGTGTAGAATTACCTCCCAAAGACATAAGATGACAACAAACACTTTCTTGACACACTGTATAACATGGAGGTATCCAGTTTTGCCACATACAATTTTGTCATTGTCACGTTTGACTTTGTTCATTGTAAAGTCAAATTTGCACACTCCATCTGTGAAATAGTACGAAGAAATCATAGTGACTTGTATTCCTTATGATATCATGATGCCACATAATATATAATACAATACAATAATTCGCGAACAGATCACTCGTTAACTGCTTTTAAAAGAATTACCACGGAAGCTTCCTAACACGCTACCCGGGGGCTAGGGATTTATTTCGTCGATAAGTTAGGTTATTAAACTTATGTTCTTTCATTGAAGATATCGATGGACGCTGTGTTCCAGAAATGTGTTCCAATCACACTTGGCGAAGCATAATAGTAATTTACAATAACAAATACTTAAGAATGCCTAATTTTGTTAAACATAGGGTTCAATTTACAATTATGTAAATATTACTTCTTGAAAGTAACTTCTTAATCAATTTTAACAAATTTTGTAAAATCATGTAATAAATCTTGCTATTTATCATACGCGTGTATTAAGCCAATTGCCAACCGAACATGTTCAAACTGTATTTTTTTCAAAACGGGACCTTAAGCTAAAAAGCTTTATTTCCGACTTGTTCTTGTATGTGGTATCAGCACCTAGTCGGATGCCCGCGTTATGCAGGACACCCTGATGGCGTTGAACGCAACGATTCAAATTGAACTGAAAAGTCGTTATGTTTTCAGAGGACTTGTGTGTAGAGGATGGTTGATCGTGAGATTTATTAGACAAGATTGCTCGTTGTTGAAACCTTCAAGTATATTTTCAAATGATTAAATAAATAATTATAGATAATGTTCGCAAAGACGGTAGATACTCGTAGATACTGATCCATAACTCTCGTGAACTCTTTACGATTGCGTCCGTTTAAACTGGTATAGTATAAACAGATCGGGGGAGAGTCGGAGAATTCAAATTCGTCTTTGTTCGACGGTTCGACGGTAACGTAACGGCGACATTGTTTTGCCCGGAGTTTATTTATTAATATACTATGTATGTCCTCACGATCTTGATACTCCGAAGCAAAAAAAACAACAACATGATTTGAAATGTTCTCTAGCTCATGTACCGCTACGTGTACTTTCAAGGAGCAAAACTGACACAGTTCCGCTTGTGACGCGAGACAGAGATTATCGTTTCACTTCCTTTAACGCATTTTTGCCATTGAAAGACACTAATTTCTGTGACTTGCTTTATCTCTGTTATAAATCTCTCTTTATATTTAAAATTTTATAGTTTTTGTGCAAACGTAAAACGTAAGTAAATATTAATAAATATTATAATAATATAATATAATGCTATATAATAATATTAATAAATACTTCGCTATTTACTTATTTTATTTCCATTAAGGTATATTGTATTTTTCATTGCATTACTTTCATTTTTATTTAGTGTAATAATAAACGCATACGTTAATATTCATTGGCATTAGTGTAATTGTAAGCTTCACTGTAAATTTAATAAAATTTATAAGAACGGAATTATTAAAAGGGTATATATGTGTAATTAAGCTAGATTCTATTCTCAATGTTACTTCATTATTTTATTATTGTTTCATATATATATATATTTTTTTTTAATTTACATGTGCTTCTAAGTTAATAGAACTAAACACATGTGTATGTATTAATTGCTATATACGTCATAATTTCAACCATAATATTAAATTATGGTATGTATTATTAAAAAGTATAGTTTAATGTATATATTAAATATATATCATTTATTCTTAGATTTCAAATATGGATACTGGATCAAAGAAGGAGATTAAAGAAATGATTACCAAAGATATATCGAATATACATAATTATTCCTTGGATGTTAAAAAATATATTAACAACCAGCTCGAAGACACTCTGGATTATTTACATGGTTTAATTGCTGAAATACCACAATCAGTCCCTGGCCCTTCAACTACAAAGAGGCCGAAAGTTTTGAAGAAAAAAGGTTATCGCCGTAAAGAGACTATCCCAGAAAATGATATTATCAATACTGATAATACAGTAACAGATTCAGCAGTACATGATAAAACAGAAAATAAAGATGTAAAAACTGGGGATGTGCTGGAAACAACAATTGACCGAACAAAAAGAAAGGCTGCAATAAAAGCTGCAATTAATATTAAAAAGCAGCAGTCAATGTCACTTGTTACAAAATTACGAAGGCTAACTCTTGATGATGACAGTAATGTAAATGTTTGTGTCATATTATGATGAAATTTAATACTTTTAATCTTACCCCATATCTTATGTTACTAATCAATACTAACCCTTATATGTAGTACCCAATAATGTTTGATATCGGTTAATTAATGCGTCAAAATCTAATTGCTTATACAATTGTATGTACATTGTGTATATAAATACTACTATAACGTTGTTAAATATATTCTAAATTTTTAGAGGAAACGTGGAGGCCGACCTAAAAAAAAGGAAAGTGCTAGAAGTAGTTCAGATGAAAAAAACACAAAAGGTCCTACAAAACATAGTAAAACAAAAAAGAATGTTTTAAGCGAAACAATTTCAAAAGAAGATGCAATACAGCCAGAAAGGATTGAACCATTAAAGTCTTCAATGACAACAAGAGATAGTAATATAAAGAGAACTTTTTCACGGAGTGAAAACACGAAGGGTAAATATTCTAATATTATTGATGATACAGTAATTCCATCAGCAAGAAATGATATTGAAGATCCTTCAATGTGCGAGGATGCACTTGAGAAATTTACTCCTCTTATGAATTCCACGATGGACATCAATTCTACTTATACGCAGAAGATGATGGACGCTACCGCAATTGTAGAACCTTTATCACCAATAAAATCAAACGAAACGGTAGTAATTAATAAAAACTTGGCTAGTAGTATAGGAAAAAATAATGAACCTAAATTTACATCACGGTCGCCAATAACTCTGCAGGAGGAGGTTCAGCAGCTGAATCAAGCGATTGGGCTCACCGAGTTCGAAGAATTATTCGCAGAAGATGAGCCATCCCGTGAAAGGGAAATGTCTAATAGAAACATGACGAAACAGGACATTCAAAATGAAATGAAGAAAAGGGTGCCCGTAAGAAGGAGGATCGAGGCCTTTGAAAAAGAAAAAATTTCAGAAAAAGCCATTGTTCAAAAACTGGCACGAAGATCTGTCGAAAAAGCAAAAAAAATCTTATTAGCGAAACAAAAGAAGGAGACTCAGATGATGACATCGCAGGTAACATTACAAACAGTATCAAAGTATTCTTCTGTTATAAAAACACAAGCTATTATTCATTCGATATTTTATCCAAAATATAGCTCCAAACAGTAAGGTCCACTTCTGTTTTGCACAGTAAACCTGACGACGACATATCGGACGATGAAGCCAGACCAAGGCGTACAATTCCACATTAGGCGCAATGTAAGTGTTGTTTTACTTAATGAGTTAATAAACATTATAATGCATGGAGTACTCGAATTTTTATCAATTTTAGCGTACATACGCGAAAATGAACTTGCAATGCAACGATAAATTCCGAAGAAAGCAGTCTATAAATTCTTTGATAGAAGAATGTGCACGCCAGATTTAACTGAAATGTTTGAAAATATAGATAGGAGTAGATTACAACGCACGTCCAGTGCGATATGGAAGACACCACCGCGTTATTCCATGATGGAAAACGAATAGAAGTTATAATTTGTTAAACTGAATGTTGTTGATTTCAAATTGTGCCTTAGAGCAGGAATACTTGACATACCTTGCGTGTAATATAAAAATGATGTTACATTGCAACTATCGTTAAAAGATGTATGTGTTCTTAAAATATACCAATGAATGTAAGACTATTTCACTTTTTATATTTTAGAATGATCATAGGCATATATTACTTTTATTATACTAATCAAATTTTACCATTTTTTCTTATTTATATGTATCTTCTTAAGAATTAATAAATAAACCAATTAATAAATAATTGTTTTGGTACGACTTTTTAATGAGAAGTAAATTTTATTAGATTTGCCTTATTGTCACTGTCGTGTAATAATTCGCGAGATACGCGTGATATAATTCGCACGATTAAATAGCACTGGTGATTTCGTCTCTTCGTGTAACAAGGAGGGTCTGGTAAATGGGTCGACCGTGGACGTTCAATCTTGTAAGAGAACAAACGGCGGCACCGTATCGTCCAGCATTTTTCTTTCGGTCAACAGCCATCCATTTTATATTTAGCACATTCGGTTGCGACGCTAAATTTTCGTTACACCACCAGTTGTTTCGTCTGAAATTCGCGTGACGTAAGTGCATTACACTCTCGCACCCGTCAGCCATTCCTGCGACCACTTCGCGTGCGTTAACTCGATAATATTTCGTCTCTGTTACCTTGTCGCCGTTGCTGCTTGACACATCTCGCTTGCTCGACGACTGATCGATGAAAATTAAAACGGGACCCAGATTTACCGTATCGTTATTTTTGTGTCAGGTATTCTCTTTTTGCCGTTTCGGCGAATTATTTTCATTTCGAACTTTTTTAGTCTTATTGTTACGTCGATTCTTATATTTCAAGATCTAGTCTTGTACGTACGCTGGGGAGCGCTTTTATTTATTGATTCAACAAAGAATATCGTTGTAGGTGTCATACATGCGAGTAAAAGTAACGAAGTACGAGCAGTTTCACTGTAACATACTTCCTGATAATTTCTCGTTATTTATACCATAAGAAAGTATCAAAGAGGAACTCTTATCTCGAACGTGGATCTATTTGTCGATAATGCATGCGTGTAATACTCGAGTGTCGTTCATACAGCGTAAATATATGTGCAGATACGTAAACCTTTTATGATTTTTGTATCAAAGGCAGACCTGCTATAATACTCGCAAGTGAAATATAATTCTACGAAAGAAAATGGAGCAAAAGAGTTTCGTTGGTAATATATTCTTCCTTTTTCATCACAAGTTTCCTCTTTGTTGTGCTTCTGTTACATTATAATCCTGTTAGATTTACGCGCGTAAAATTTCACTTTGTTGCACTATATCTCATCATCGCCATCTGCCGAACACCTGTGAGAAACGCGGTTTACTTTGTCTCAAAGCGAGCAAACGTCTAATTTCACAAATTGGATTTTCATCAACAGCGAGAAGGGCATATGCGATGTAAAGGAGGCTGTAAGGGCGTCCTAGGGCTTACGGTGGTTGTCACGATGCCGGAAGTGGCGCCGAGCAGACACGTCAAGGGAGAATCAGAATCGCTATTGGGAAAACCATCAGGAACATTTGTTCTTCGCGCCATCAAAATTCTATCTTCTGAGATATTTTTCGCGTTTCCGAGGTCATCGCCACTCTCCTTAACTTTGCCTTACGATGTATAATATCTCGATGTTACGGTAGTTAGAAATTTGTATTAATTTGGAGAACCTTGCAAAAGTACGCAAATCTGCTACGATAGTCGGATAGAGAGTATCGGCAGAGATCTGTTCCTTTATCGTAAAACTCTCTCGGACAACTTAGATGCTACCAGATATCGATTCTCGCATCCAACCATTTCGTAATAAACGTAGATCATCCAAGAAATTTCTCAATTGTCATCCGTTAATTTCGCGCAACTTTTGCTTTATTTTAGCTACGTGGAAACCTATTAGTGCGCAAATGTTATCCCGAAAATGTTACTCCTCTGTGCCAAATATCGTTCACGTGTATAATCAAAGTTGCATAAAACCGCGTACAATTGCATCAGGAAATTTCTAATAATTTGCTCGTCTCGCAGGACGAAAACAGGCTCACGAAGGATCTCTCTGTCCTGGCTATCGAATGTACCGCAAGCACGTAGTTTCAAGTGTCCGTTCTCTAGAAAATTCGAAACAATTTATGGTCGATGGTCGAGTGAACGGTGCAACGGTCGAGTCGGAAAGATCAGAAAGACAAATCGTCATAGTTCGAACAGACCGGGAAGCAGAAACGCACTTCCATGATCATTTGTATCGTTGCTCGATCTGTTGCTGCTCAATGACCGACCAAGCTGTTGATTTTTCTTTTTCTGCGATGCTACTATACTCTACACTCTATGCTTTATACCGTTCTTTTGCCCGCTATTTACCTCGTACGCGAACTTTTTATCGCTAGTGGATTGCAAAAATCCTTTTTTATCACGAATTTTACGTGACAATGCATAGGTCAAGGTGGACGTAAGACAAAGGAAGGTGTAGATAAATAAGACAGGGTGTATTTAAAAATAATAAGTTATTTATTACAGTTTATTTAATATGTATACAGGCTATTCGTATTATAGCAGCGATAGCTAGTGTTAAATTAACAATGACAGTTTCTATCGTAGTTAATATTATATTGGTTATTGGCCATGACGAATGCGAATTTTGATAGCCCTGGTCGAGGTCGGTGGTCTGGATCTATAACAAATAATACTATATTAATATAGCAAAGAAATGTCGTAAATATCGATATCATTTGCAAGGCGATTCTTTTTGGGCATAGTGAAATTATGTTGGTCAGTTTGTGGATATTAGGTTGAAATTAGATAATAAAGTTATAGATTTACCCGTTTTAAGGGATTGTTCAAGCGCCGTTAATTCACTGGATATGTCGCCCTGAAGCAGGATGTTTAAATTTTAGATCATACATTGTACTGATAGGAAGTATTTTATCGATACAATTATGAGTTTATTTGATTAAAATATCTAACGTAGTATCTAGTCACCAAACGAATTAGTAGATCAGCCGTGAACAATGGCAGTAATTTGTATAATAACAAAGGATAAGCCAAATATAGCAGAATGACTCATCGGCTAGCGGGAGGTTGTGTCTAATTATCAAAAGCGAAAGAAATATGAAAGATCCTAGTTTGTAGGACTTGTTGACAATCAATGTCAACAATTTTTTCGTTTGGTCCATAGAATGTTTTGAGTGGGCTGTATTTCGACACACGACAAAATTGATAACGTAAATAAATCTTATATATTTGTTTCAAGAAATGATAGCTTGTTTGTGAGCGGTATCTTTAGACAGGTTGTTGAAAACTGGATGTTAATTCGGATTTTATATTTTCAATATCTTCGCATGAGTATTTTAGTCAAATCTAGCACGAATCGAACAGGTGAAAACAATCTATACGGCGTTCGTGCTGAGGTGGTATGGCGATAGGTGCGTAAGGAACTACTCTTGGTGTTTTTAACGAACAATAGTTTATTTAGAACTAATCAACAATCAGAGTTAACAATTAACAATTAACAATTACACTTAACAGACAACTGGTAACAACTAACAAATAACGATAGACACCGAGAGATCATTCGACGCGTTGCTATGCAAATAGTACCGAGGAGTTACACATTTAATGGCGTAAGACAGACTGCCTGTGCTTTTGTTTCGGATCGCGCAGATTCTTCCCTTCGTAGCCCATCGATATCCCCCACTAGCGTGCATTCATTAGATGTGCCGCCAGTGCTGGCACGTGTATGCTCTTCCGAGAATTCGGCGGAAAGAGTGTGAAGATATCGATGGTACATTGGGCACGTCGGTGTTGTGCTTTGGCGGCGTCGCCCTTTGCATCCGGAGCCGTTGAAAAGTTCCGTGGCCCGTGCCGCCACAGTGCTTGGCAGGTTTTTATTTTGTTTACCTAGTGGATCGGTATGATAGAGTTCGAGACATGTGGAAAGTACGGCTTCCAGGCAAGCAGGGGCTGATTCAGCGCATTAAAATAAGAAGAAAATTTCGTATAAACTTTTTCGAGTAGACGCTTGCTTTGTGTCACAGTACTTTCTTACCTATCTTTAGAGAAATTACTCGAATCGACCAGTTCCAGTTTCTACGGAAACGCGAATGCGTCGCGTCATAGATCGTCCATCTTGTTCGAACAGCTTACACGAATTTGTCGAAAATTTTGATCGTCACGTCAACTAACGTTTTATAAGTAAGAGATTTTAAACGTCCCCGTATTTAATAATCGAACGGATTCGGATCCGAAGAGCGTATTGGTCCGGAAATAAGGCCGGCACGATTTATCTATTTTCCAAGAAATCGTTCATCTGTGTAATGTTTAGCATCGCAAAATAAGCTATAAGCGGAACGTATGGTCATATTAGGCATATTATGTTATATAAAATTTTCTTCTTATTTCAGTATTCAGAATCAACCTCTGCCATATTTTCCACGTGTTCTGATTCACCTTGTATAATATATAAGAATGATAATTGCAAATATATTTGTATAATAACTCTATGATAAGCGCTTAATAATACATACAGTGAACTTGTACAGAGTAACGTTTGCTGACTGTCGGAGGCACATTGTTGCTGTCTATGCAAAGACAAGTGCCCATTTCTTGTCGAAGAACTCCAGTCAATTCTAGCGTTTCACCCACATAAGTTTTCAACGCTGAAACATGAAAATATATAGTCGTTATTTTTTAGCTTTGCCTCTATTTGATCTTCATCTTATCTGCTTACGCGCTTAATAATAGAACTAGGTTTGGACTACGTAAAAAGTAACTTCTTTTTATTAAGACTCATATTTATTAAGATTTAATAAGATACAATTTATTAAGATACATGTAACGAAAGGCAGGAAGTAGTAACATTTTACGTGAATTTGCATGGATCGAATATGCTGATGTGCTTACGAATAAGAGAGTATTGATCGATAATTATTAAAACCAATTGTTTGTGACATGGGAATAAGCAAAAGTCATTTTTAAGTTTAAAGATCTTTAGTTTAGTATTGAAATGTGTTTAATGTATTTTAGCAAAAGTAAATAAAATAGGAATATTAAAAACATTAAAAACTTAATATCTAGTTCTTGTATTGTCCAAAGTTGTGTTTTGAAGACAAAATTTGACAAAAATGATGCATATACAAATGCTATCTGTGGTCATTAATATATTTTTTCGTTATCGACAGAACATTTTCCCTTGATTTTATTGACATATTGGATTAATCACTTCTTTAAGTTACTCGTTGTTGAAACAACATCAAAATCGTATATTGTTTCATGCTATAAAATCTACTAAATCCATTGACAGTGAAACGATATTTCGTATACGGTTCTTACAAGAATTATTATTATTTAAGACTTAGGAAAACGTATATACAGTAGCCACGCACATGTCACGTAAAATAACAAAATAAAAAAGGAATTTGAGGTAAAAAATAAAAAAAGAATACTTTATTTTTTTTCTAACATCAATACACTTTACAATCTACTTCCGAACTCTAGGCGTGACTTTCTAAGACTGACTCTTATGATTTTACTTTCGATCGGATCCGATTACTTTCTTTTGTCATCCCTCAACATCCCCACCGTCCATGCATTTGCTAGGCGTCCGCGATCGTTGCCACGTGCTCTTTCTTCTAGAACCTTCGGTGGAAGGACCGTTGGGATGTTGATGGTTCATTAGGCACTTCAGCGATATACATTGTCGCCGAGTGCTTTATCTCTATCGTCAGTCCGTCGGATTTGAAGTATGCCGGTATGAAGTATGCATCCATTTCCTTCCAGATAAATCTCTCTATCTAAAATCCTTATTTCCGTATTTCCTTGAAAAGGTTAAAGTCGTTTTGTATAATATCCAATGTAGAGAAGAAGGAAGATCCGCAAAAGATTCTTTCAGCTTTCCCTATGTTTGAGCTCGAATCAAAGCAATCCTATTCCCAATAGGGTGACTATGCGTTTAACTTCTCATAGAATCTCTCTGATTCCGTGTGATACCTTCGGTGTTTTTGAAGTATGTAATTGATGTCGTAACGTCAACGCTTTGCAGTGCGAATTCAATTTTGAGTTGCAATTTCCCTGTTTGCGTGGCAAAAGCATAAAATCGATAGCGCACGTTTCGATAAACACGTTTTCTTTGCTGATGGCGCACTGTAAATATAAATATTTGAATAAATAAAGTTCTAACATGTAATTTGTTCTTCTTTTATAAATAGTTTACAGAGGATAAAGCGTGGGTAACTCAAGACTGTCGCGATCATGACACTATACATACCTATGTATAGCACGTATACTAAGCTAACTAAAATAGCAAGTCAGAGAAATGGAAACTTAGGAAAATCTAAAGGAAGATAAAACGTTCGAGCCTTGACAGGAATATAAGATGCTAAGTAATCTTCCTAAGTAATCTCCTCCAGCTTTTTCTATTTTGATCAATAATTATTAGTACATGTTAGGAAAACAAATAGAATTTTTGTTCTCAAGCGAGGTATAATTTAAATTTTGTATGTACACAAAAATGTTAAATATCTGTAATAAACATGGTACAATCAATTTTTTTACATAAAATTATATTGTATAGGCTATTGTTATTTAAACATTCTAAATTGGATGAAGAAAAAAAATGACGCAAATAAAACGTAGGACATTTTAATTAAAGAGACTAATATAGAGATTTACCTACTTAACTGTGATTAAATCATCTCCACTTAACGCTCTACCTCTTCTATTAATTATGCTTCGTTAAACTATGATTACAGAGGATGGGTTTTTTGATAAAATGACATTCTGACAAATATATATAGATCGATATATATAGATATAGATAGACAAATATATAGATTCTTACAACAGTAGTTATGAATGAACAGTAGTTATTGTATCAATTCCGTTCTTCAAAAGCTTCATTTGTGAAAAGACAATTCGCCAGAATATGGATTCACTGTAGTTATAGCTATAGGATTTCAATCTAGTTGACAGACTTGCTTTACGTAGAGAATATCTGTCTCTTGTTCTACTTTATCGCGATTCTCTCCTCATCTTATACGCTTTGTCGAGCAAAGTAATATTGGCATATATCTCGGCTCTGGTTACAATCATTAGTTTCCGCCTAAACGGTTAGAATCACATAGCTCGCGCTCTACTCTCGTTTATTCAACATTCAGGCCATATGGTCGCATGCGACGAGTTTTATGTTAATTCCGACCGATTACAATACCTTTCTTTCGTTTACAAGGAACGACGAGACTGGCAGTTGCGTGATTTCCAATGCAAAAGCCGCGATATCTGCACGATAACCTAACGTCAACCGATTTTGTTGTACTATTCTTATGTGGACTTCGTTTGTACCACTTTCGTAACAAAAATAGAATACGTAGAACACAGCATTCCGTTATGCGATATTGTCGATTCCTAACATCCGAAAAATCAGAGATAATTTTTTCCCTACAGTTGTACATTTGTGTGAAAAATTACGAACGTAAAGTTGTTTGGTGCATGCACAGTCCTCCCCTCCCCTTCATTTGCGTGGACATGCTAGAAAGATTCACTTTTCCACGGTGAAACTGTATGTATTATAATTTCATTTTTACAAAGGTCGAACATCCTACTATGCATAAATTTAATATTAATATAAGCAGGTTTCGTGTTAAGTATTACATCTGACGTATAAGCACACGTGTGTACGAGCCTTGGTTTTAAATGTCTTATAGTAGACACCGAAAAGATTATTCAGTTGGATATCTGACTCAACATCAATATTTTACTAGGAGATAACATGTTAAGAACACGTTGGTGGATGGCATGGGAGATGATGAATGAAGACATACTTCTGTGAGATACATAAAATAGTAGTCAGAACGTGTTTTGGCGCTTGGGGACAGCAACAGCTTTTTTTTTGTTTTTATTTATTTGTTGAAATTACAATCAATTCTCGCGTTGAGAATTTTCAGTAATTTTTCTGGCGTGGCGCAGTGACATGGCTGTTTATTTACAATAAGTTAATACTTATTATAGATAGGTATAATTTATAAGTATTATAAGTAAGTGCATATGCTTAATTTGGATAATTAAATGAATCTAACGTTTAGGTCTAGCGAGTAGTGCCTCTTCAGCCTGCGAATCTGGTCCGTCGTATCGAGTAGTCCAGTGATTAGGGGGTTTCGGTGTTTCTTGACTCTTTTGCTATATCTGTCGCTATATTTTGCTATTTCCTCTTTGACTGTAGGTATCTTGAGGTCGCGATGGATGGTTTCGTTGGTAACATACCAAGGTGCGTCTATTAAAGCTCTTAGCGCTTTCGATTGGAATCGTTGTAGTATTTCGATGTTGGAGTTACTTGGACAGCAACAGCTGGTGATACTGTCATACACCTCCATTTATAAACTTTCGAAAATCGATGTGACCTTCAAACTTTAGTGTATTCTGTTTCACAGCACAAAATGTTTCCGAAACGTACGTTTATTGTTACAATAAACTTGACTAGTGGCTCTGAAATACTATCCTTGAAAAAACAATGGGGAAATTGGAGCAAAAGCAGAAGGAAATAAACAAAGACCTTGTTGGTTCGTAAAAATAAAATATGCTACAGGAAAAACTTTTTCCAACGGATTGAGATGCGACAAGCTTTAAAAGCTATGACGCGAATCGAGCGTTTGTCTACAAGAGCGCATTTTCGGTGGATATATATGTCGGAATGACATTGGGGATAGGGTTGTCGGTGTTTGAGGAGTCTTCATTGAAGGTAGCCATCGTTGCGGTGTAACGAAGATACGATTTATTGACACAGGTATGAATAACACAGGTTTGACAATCTACCACGACGGTGAGACGTCCGCGACACTAGTGACAGTGGTCTCCGGTTCAATAACGAATCCGCGGCCAACGGGATGACAGATGGGCGTTCTCGCTGAATTTAAGTCTGATTCGTAAAAATAATTGCTGAGCGTAAAGACGTTACTCTTTGGTCGACGGGAGCGCGTAAAAGAATGCCCGTCCCGTCCCGATGATGCCACAGAGGAAAACTATAATGGGTTGTGTCTAAGGACACGAGATCATCGGATTCGTCGAGGAAAGCCTTCGTTTAGGAAGTAAGGGAAATTGACGTTGCTGCTAATTGGTCAATCTCCATATCGGTGGTTAGAAAAAGATGCTAGCCGCCCTCGAGGGAAAGTTGCTAGTGGGAGACGCCGCTCGTTGAAAAATATGTCTCCCCTATCTTCTCGTAGTTGGGACAAAGACTGTTTGTCTGTTTGAAGGACTTTAGTTAACTAAACCTTAAGATTTATAACGGGCCCTCGGGCTAGCCGAACATGTACTGCGGAGACGCATCGACATCTGGCAATCATCTTACTCGAAGAATAGGGTCTGCGTGTGGCGAGCCACGGGACAGAAACCGTTGGAATGTTTACTGTCGCGTGTCGCCACGAATATTTCTTTTAAGGAGAGCTATAGAATTACTCCATACCTTTGTTAGGCAAAGCGTTCATCTGTCACCTCGAGCCAAAGCTCACCGTCACTAATCTCGAACAATTACAATCGGATTGAATAACTACAATAGTTTAGTTACAGTTATAGTAGACTTTAGATTACAATGTTGCGGGGCTATCCCAAGGTTCCGGTGTCCTTTCATCCCCGACATATATTTAACTATATATATTAACTATATATTTTCCCTAGGAACAGTAAGATTTTAACGATACAACTTTATCAAGAGATCTTAATGTCATAAACGGTATCGAAACTTCGTAATTAATATTGTTAAGGAAGAAAATATTGGTAATCTCCTCGAACGACGAGCGCTTGATATTCACAATTAGAACTCGATATCTTAGCTTCTTATAATATCCTAATAAAATGTTATTTATCGATTACAATTGTCCTGTCGTATTTTATTGTGTTTGCTTTATAAATGTGAACTTTATTCAAAAAGAGTTCATCGATATAACGGTATTGAAGAGAACTACTCGAGAAACTATATCTAGCCCTTGGATGGAGGGATTGCTTGCTTCTTACAATCGAATAATTGGAGTGTAACTAGAAACACGAACGGTAGTTTAGCAATGGAGAAGAACTTTAGAACGACAGCAATTTTCTTCTTGTTTCTTTGAGAAAGGCACCGTTCATTTTATGTTTGACGAGAATGGGGTTGTTGGACGAATTTGATTAAAAAGGAAAGATCTTTAACAAATATTCTTCCCATTGATACATTCCTATATTTTTGATTTAATTATTTGAAAATGCAATTTTGCATATACCTATGTGCAATTATATACTATAATCGCAGGCGTTTCTTTAAAATGATGTACTATTGAAACAAGGCAAAGTATCGTCGAATTCTTCTAGATTCAATTTCTCAAAAGAATGGCTCTATTGATTAACCAAACATAGTTCCCATAAGCATATACGTACTTCTCAGAAAAGATAGTTATATCTAGATCAATATTATTCCCCACAGTGACCTATATATCAAAGAAAAAAAAGACACATCAAGTATTAAATCATACTACTATTACGTCCACTATCTCTACAAATCCTCCACTCTTGGAAAAGTCTATCTTATTCAAACGTAACGTAACTCAAATTAAATCTTTTCCATCATCATAAATACGAAACATTTATAAAATTATCATCTTCGATTATTTACTCAACATCTAGCTAACAAAATCTTCTCCATCGCCGTACCCCTTAATCCTGACCGCGTACAATTAACGTATGAATAGTTAATTTATTGAAATTTAAACGACCATTTTACGCTACTTGTACTCGAATGATTTTAGGATCTTGCTGTATCTCTTGCACAGTGTTATACTGACAGGCGAGAAACATAGAAACGTAACTTCCGATCCACTGATTTACCCTAAACAGACGATGATAGGTTATACGGTGGACGCAATACAGAAGCGTTTCCGATGCAATTCGAAGGTGCGTTGTTACAATGAAGTTCATCGATCCATAATGACTATTTCCCCGCCAACTACAGCCTGTAATAACGGAATAGCCAATAAAGTATATCCTGTCGATTTAATCGTTACCCCCACGGTGCACCGCGCGCACGGAGATCGGATCGGTGATTTTCACGTGATGTTTCGCAAATCGTGAGGCGCTCGCGTGATTCGCGCGTTTTAAGCGTTCCCGCTCTTCCCGTCCGATAAAAAGAGAAAGGAAACAGGGGTGGAAGGAAGAGGGAAGATACGTGATGCGGGTTCAACCTGCCGCGGGAACCTTTAAAGAAGGTCGGTGCAACGGAAGAGATGTAATTTTAATAAGTTGGAGAACAAGTCATTGTAAAAGATGGATCTTCAGATGTTGGAGATGCAGCAGATTTACGACTCGCTGGAATTAAGTTAGTTAAGGTGTTGAAAACCTAACGTCTTTTCAAAGGCGTTTGCCGCGTTTCTTTTCAAATCAAAATACATACATACGATACGTACAATGTATGCGCCTAAAGTTTTAAAGTTAATTTCTATTCAAGGAATGGACTGTTTTATTATAGGTTTAGGAAATTGAAAAGAAGCAATTGCTTGTTTCTAAGAAAGAATCGCGAGAAGTACAGTTAGAAACTGTATTGTGAATCACTTTTCCTGGTTTCCGTAACGAGGAAGTGAAAAAAAAAACGCAGACAAGTCAGCGTTTACCGTAGTTAAATGGAAGATACGCAGGTACGAGTCGTTACAGTTTTGTCGTTGCAACGATTCCCGCTGCGTAATTTGATAATGAACAGTTGAAAAATAGCAGCGTTGTGTCCGTACTCTTTAATATCCCATTATATGGAAGTTAACGACCGGAAAATACACCGCTCGACTACTTGAAGGAAGTAGCTCATGAGCAAGTCTTTTGTATCCTCGCAATGGTATAATTCCTGTAACGTCTCGTTCTCGGAGGATTTATTTCGTTGATTTGTACTTGTTTATTGCTTTTGTGTTTTCATGAATGGAGCATGTCGCATGCGAATCGTAATATGGTTTTAATGGCGTTTCGACTTCAATGATATCAGCGGCTGATTGCGCTTCCCGTAAGAAGCTTCCAATCATTATGTATTTTAGGAACAACAAATAAGGATATTTAGAGAACGAATTAATTATTCAATTGTTCGCGCAAGAAATACCTGTCTCTTTTTCGAAAGTTATAAGTGCTGTTTTCAAAGAGTTCCTTAGCTCACCATAAACCAGATAAGAATCTTTGGTTCCGTCTAGAAAAAGAAACCTTCAGATCAAACCGAAAGGGGTTCGGATTATATTTTCTAATCGTATTTGTATATTTCTTTTTACGGTCAGCTTGTCATCCACGTACAATCGAACAGAGAGTCCATTAATTATTTCCCTTCGACTTGTTTCAGGGGGAGCATCTCGGAAGCCATGCCGGCTGACGAGTTCGCTGGAAATCGAAACAGAAGCAAACCAAGACTGCAACCACCTTAACGAACCGCTATTATCACTGGCAAGGTCATCGGGCAGACCGGATCTAATCATGCTCACGCCGACCATGCTTCCTGTGCACTCGTTCCTCTTTCTTAACGACGTCAACCAGAAGATCGGGCGCTAAAAAATTCGAAATCGAGTTGATTGAAAATCTCAAGGAATATTAAAAAAAAATACGAATAAACAATTTGATATAGAAATCATCCATTTTGGGCAAAGAAAAGAAACAATCAGAAAAAGGAATAACCACAGATGCTCTGAATTTCATTGCTTCCTAATGGTACTTCCTTGGATATTTTTACATTCTGGAGGCGTGAACGAACTCTGAAAAACAGAAACGACTTCTATCGGATGATCGAAAGAACTACCTGGACACTGAGTATAATTATTCACACGTGCGGATGCCATTTCCGGCATGTTTCTCCATGAAGAAGGTCAGCTTCAGTTTTTGCCACTTGTAGATAGAAGTTGAAGTGGCGGACGTCTTAACGAGGTTGCTAGAATGTCAAAGAAATAGATGAGGGAAATATTATGAAGATATATTTATGAATATCTAATTGAGCATTTAATTAAGAACTTAATTGAAAGACCAAAATAAGTTGGTTCTTGAGACCAAGTACCTATCTAAGTATAATAGTCTTTTGTACTTACGGTTTAGTAAGAGGACTCGAGTAAAACGATTACTCGTTAAAAGGAGCAATAGAATAATCATGCCTCCGCAGACGGTGGTCTCTGCTTTCATGCCTCATCGCGGAGAATCTCAGCGAAAAAAGTGTCCCGAAGCGTGAGCTGAAAGGTGGCTATGTAGGCTGCCTAGTGAATGCCGTCGCCATGGTGGAGCTGGCGTGTAGCAACTCCCTAAGTCCAGGAACCTAATCCTGCGTCAGAAAGACAAAATTCGCTACGGAGAAAAGTAAACAAAAATACATATATAGGGAAGAAGAGACAAAGATTAAAGATCGTTAAGAATTAAAGGTAATTTAATGATAAAAGGGAGAAAGAATTGTGTAAAAATTCTACTGGGAAAGAAAAGAAAGAAGAAGCCTCCAACGAGAAAGACGTGCTCAGAAGCGAGTCCCGCGTAGCGCCATGTAGAGGAGCAGGAAGAAGCGCAGTCTTCCTCAGGCATTCCAGCGTCGAGTAATGCTGAAGCATATGCTGACGGGGCAACCATCGTCAGCGGGCTCCAGGCACCAGCACAATTACTACCAGGCGAGTTCGGGCTCGTTGCACGGCGGCCACCACCACCACCATCATTCTGGTCACCAACAGGATCAACAGCAACACCATCATTACAACCAAAACAGCAACGTTCGTGGAACGACAGGGGGCAGCCAAGGACGGGGAGTCGACGTTTACGACTCGGTGGTCCATCAAAGAGCCAACGTGCATCAGGCTGCCACCACGCCATCTTCCACTCACAGACACCCTTTGAATCATTCTCAGTTGAGCGTGAACAATCTTTCTCAACGATTGAATCACTCGCACGCTCTTAATCTGTCCACGTTGTCCACGTCGAAGCATTCTGTGAACAGCGTCAGTCCTGTTGCCAGTGGGAATAACAATAACAATAATAATAATCTGTCGACTACATTGGGGGTGATATCCCCGCCGCCGCTGCACCAGGACAGCAGACCCAAAGCGAATGGAGGCTTTGATATCTCGAGACTGTCCAGATTACCCAGTCAGGCGACACCTTCGCCTGCACCTGCTCTTCAGGGTACGACTACCGGGGGACAGTTAACCGGTCCCGGTTCCACGGCGTACCCCTTGAACGCTTCCTGGTCGTCGTCCCTGTCAAGGAATCACAAGGACCACGAGGTTGGCGCGAAAGAGACGTTGACCAGTTTGGGTTTATTGTGTCTAGTGTCGTTGTTACTGGCGCTACTCTCGTTGATCTTCTTGCTGAAGATCTCACCGTTAACGGTGACGCCGAGTAGCCTGATCAGCCCGGAAGAGTATACGATTGTCTACGAGGTGACGTTAGAGCTGTGCGCACTCGCCCTCTTCCTAAACCTCTGCTGTCTCCTCATGTGCGCTATACAGTTCCTCTTCACTGTGAAACTCATCAAGACTTCGTATCAAGGACATTGGTGAGTAGAGTTTTCGTTTTATGCCACGCTGGGTAAATCTGTGATTTATAACGCTTTAAATACCTTTGTACATAATCCGTACTTTACTCAACCCGAAGGTCGAACAAGGTGTGAAAAATATATACGTTTAAAGTTTATATCCTTAAGATACTGTTATCTTTGAAAATCCGGAAGTCAAACAAAATACACAAAGAGAAACTTCTAAAAGTGCAAATAAACGTTGAGATACAAATATCCTTTAATCCGAACTATACATATGATGGAAAGAGGACTCTCATAGTCATCGACATTTTCCCTCCTAAATGTCAACAGCATCCATATTTACATTGTTGCTGTTGTACATGTAACTTTTCAAACTTACTTAGGTATTGATAAAGAAAAGAAAAATAAGCATTTTCCTGGTAGCTGGGAATTCGCGGGATTCGCGGTCGAACGATGATTACCATTAATTTCTATAATCTGGCGACGCTATCCTCAATCATTATCCTTGTGCCGGAATATAAGTTCTCATTCATCCATGCGTGGCCTATCTGTGTGCGTCTGGAACAAACGCAGTGTCCCGTATCCCGTGCGATATATCAGAGGCCTGTCTAGTATTTCTTCTCACGCGGCCTGGAGGACGAAACGCAAAAATTCACATCCTGTACTTGACGTGCAAGCGTTCACCGACCGCGTGTCCCGTTTTTACTGATCAAACACGTGTCTGCAATCACAATACGATACTGTGTGGTGAGATGTATCCGTAAATGCGTATGTTTCGTGACGCGAACCTTGAAAATGAAAATTACACTTTCGTTTATTCCTCGAGCGTCGTGCACGCAGGAAATCGTATAATAATTTTATTAGTAAGATTTTTTTTTATATAGACTACGCTATATTAATTTGTGACCAAGCTAAAAGATCGTGACACGCCCTTTGTGTAGAAATTGCAATATTCTCCGTTTTACCTAATAATTCTCCCAGCAAATTCAGCACGCACATTCGCGAAAAATATTATCGAATACACACAGTGCAGTGCAGATCAAGTTACAAAGGGAATATAGATATGCTCGCCTCCCGTGACACGCAACTCGAAAGCGAAAATAAGGCTCGTTAAAGACGATACATACTCCTCGAGATGGGATCTGTGGTTTCTGCTCGGAAGTTCCCTTATCGTTGGTCAATCGGATTTCTTTTTTATCTTTTTCGTTGCCGACCGAGACAAAGTAAGCATCGCCGACTCTAATTACTAGCGAATGGAAACGCGCGTTAAGTTATGCAGATTGGCCGAAATCGTCGGCCAAATCACTGTGTGTTACGTCGCGTAACACTCTACCTAGCCGAGGCCACACACCGCGGGCAAGATGGCAACCAGATGTCTTCGGATACTCACTGCGTACCCTCAACAGTCTCAAGTACCTTCCATAAATCTCATAGATTTCCTAGTAAAGGTCCTTCAAACCAAACAAACGTCTGTTTCCGAAGAATTTCCAAAGACTATTGTCTACCACGGCGTGACAAGGGAAAGTTAGTTTTTCTCACGTACGCTGCAACTTTCCTCCCACTAACCACTTTCTCTCGAGGGCGGTTAAGACCCTTCGTGTGACCAATTAACAACGAAGCCTATTCCCTCACTCTCCTAACTAAAATCGTCACCAACAAATCCGATGGTCCCGTGCGCTAGACACACCCATCCTTAGCTTTCCTCCGAGACAGCATCGTCTCCCAAGAGAGTACTGATTTTACATCCTTCGAACGGTCAGCATCCTTCAACCGGGTATACACACCCGTAGATCAGTCACTCACTCATCTCGTACATACGCACCAGCGTAACTGTCTTCGTTATAAGTTGTTGGAATAAACGGTGAAATATAACTTACTCTGCTGTGTCATATTCATTTAACCACCTCTGTTATCTTAACCGAAACAGGGGAACGACTACTTCGCGGCGTCGATTCGCCGAATCGTAGCGAGAATTTACGCCTCTCGCTGACGCGTTTTCCTCGCGACCGCGTCTCTCCGCGAACGGTCGTAACACTGTGATTACCCTCAACGGACACGCCGTTTTGAGTTTTCTCTTCGGTTCTTTAATTCCGTCCTTTTTCTTTCGCTCAGTTTTTTGGCCAGTGGCGGGTCTTTTATCGCGTGGCGAGTTTGATTCGCGTGGGAAAATGTCGTGCGCTCTTCGGCAGATAGAAAGATCATTGTTTCTTAAAGCATCCAGACGTTGTGCGTGATTGGCATATTACAGTTTCTTGCGAATGTTACCGTGTGACCATGTCTCCCTTGTGACCGTAATTGTGCGACGATGTTTTCCTGCAAATATTACCATCTAACAAGTTTTTCCAACAAATATTACTGTTCTATCAGGTTTTACTCGAATCTTGTTCTTCCCTTGATAGGGTCCTTTCCTTATATAGAGTGTCCCAGGATTTCGCAGTCAAATCTATGCCACTATATTCCACTGACTATTTTAATGTACCAAACTACGAAGATGCGGCTGATATTGTGCGTATTGCGTTATTCCACAACTAGGCTTGATTGGCAGGCCATTGGAACGAGATTTGTTCAAGCTGTTCGAAATGTTGGAGAACGAGCCGTTAACATTGTAATGTATGCAACTACAGAGACGTATCGTAACTTTTGTTTCGAGAACAAATAACAGAGAAGAAGAGAATAATGAAGATTGGACACGGACGAAATTAGCTGTCGATCTTGAAACTCGTGCACTGCGATTTCAGATAATCAAATTAGCATAGAATGAGATTTGGGAACGGGTAGAGTATATTCCGGAGTTTGGATATATATATATATATATTTAGATTAAAGATTGGTTCTTTGCGAGAAACGTTTTTAAGCAACATATGAAATTCTTCGTCTATTTATAGTATATTTCATTTTACTATAGTGGGAGCAGTATTCTATAAATCGGTTTATAAGAGTGCGAATTTATTATCTTAACGCTAGCCTTGCTAAACCCGGTCAAATGACCGGTTTCAAAATTTAATTTGAAATTGTGCGTTCGTCGTTGTTTCTTTTCTTCCTCCAACTTTATGTAAATTCCTATATTATCCGACTAATCAATTTCTCAATTTTTGTTAACGTAAGAATCTACATAAAGTTAGAAGAAGAGAAGAAACAACAATGACTGTACAATTCTAAATTAAATGTTGAAACACGGCCTTTTGACCAGGCCTGGTAGAGTTAGTGTTAAATCATGCTTTGTAATTATTTATTTTGGCTGGTGGTAAGCAACGGTAACGCAAACACTGATCGAAGTAGACAGGTGTTCGTTAGACAGGTATTCAGGCCCCAGAATTTCCAGGTCACCGATTGGGGCCCCTGTTGTAAATTTCTGGTGATTCGCCCAACTATTGGTTAACTAAGAGTAAAGAGAAGAGGACAGTTTACATCTGAGCTACTGCTTCGATTAACCACATCTGGCAGAATGGTCTTTAGGGAAGAAAGTGTACCGTTTTCTGTGGTCGACCATCCTTTGTTTTCTTTTCTGAACAATAGATCTAGCTTGGACATTGATAACTAGCGGTTTATCGATCGTTCGATGACACAGGACACAGCCATTCTTTATGCTACGTTATCACCACGACTAACTTTTACAGCTGTCTGCCAAGTTAATATTACCGGTTGTGTCACACTATCGCAATGTGCCCAGAAGAGATAACCGGAGGACGATTAAAATTGCAACGTCACCGGACGCTTCTCGTTTCCCTTCTTTCTCTCTTTTCCTCGTCCTTTCGCTCAATGGTTGTTTCCCCTGCTTTGCCTCCGGGGCTTCCAGACAATTCAAGATTCTGCTGAATTGGAATGCCCGATTTTCTCCTAGAGAGCTGTTTAGCTAGAAGGAATAGTCCGAGTGTCGACGGGTATGCGAAGAACTGTCTTCTTGTGCTCTTAACCACTTAACTACGTTCGACGTGTTTATTCGTTATTGCTTGATTTTACCTGCTCACCCCATAGAGGCATTTTTGAAATTAAACTTTAAAAAGTTAAAAATTAATTGTTTCCAAAATGTTTTCAAATACTCCGAAGATCGTTGGATATTTTCGTGTTAAAATTATTAACAAAGTAAAATATACACAGATGTATCCGTATTATTAATAATTAATTATCCTACGATATTTTCCGGGTTACTCGCGCTCCTGAAAAATTTCTACCATAGACCTCCCCCATATGTAAGGAAATAAACTTCGCAGTTAACAAATTAATTATTTCCAAAATGTTTTCAAATACTCCGAAGATCACTGGATATTTTCGTGTTAAAATTACAAAGTAAAATATGCACGGCTGTATCCGTATTATTAATAATGGAGGCTGACTCCTACGATATTTTTCTACCATAAAAATTTCTACCATAGACCTCCCCCAAATGTAAGGAAATAAACTTCGCAGTTAACAAATTAATTGTTTCCAAAATGTTTTCAAGCACTCCGAAGATCGTTGGATATTTTCGTGTTAAAATTAATAACAAAGTAAAATATACACAGCTGTATCCGTATTATTAACAATTAATTATCCTACGATATTTTTCCGGGTTACTCGCGCTACTGAAAAATTTCTACCATGGACCTCTCCCCCATATGTAAGGAAATAAACTCCGCAGTTAACAAATTAATTGTTTCCAAAATTTTTTCAAATACTCCGAAGATCATTGGATATTTTCGTGTTAAAATTACAAAGTAAAATATGCACAGCTGTATCCGTATTATTAATAATGGAGGCTGACTCCTACGATATTTTTCTACCATAAAAATTTCTACCATAGACCTCCCCCAAATGTAAGGAAATAAACTTCGCAGTTAACAAATTAATTGTTTCCAAAATGTTTTCAAATACTCCGAAGATCATTGGATATTTTCGTGTTAAAATTACAAAGTAAAAGATGCACAGCTGTATCCGTATTATTAATAATGGAGGCTGACTCCTACGATATTTTTCTACCATAAAAATTTCTACCATAGACCTTCCCCAAATGTAAGGAAATAAACTCCGCAGTTAACAAATTAATTGTTTCCAAAATGTTTTCAAATACTCCGAAGATCACTGGATATTTTCGTGTTAAAATTACAAAGTAAAAGATGCACAGCTGTATCCGTATTATTAATAATGGAGGCTGACTCCTACGATATTTTTCTACCATAAAAATTTCTACCATAGACCTCCCTCAAATGTAAGGAACTGCGGCATAAGTTCCCTAATAAACAATAGGAATTTCTGTTGTAAACTACAAATTACAAATTACGAAACCTTCCGCTCTAAATTAACTAAAGATCACCAACAATTCTCCTTCGTTCTGAAACTAATTCTCCGACAATGGTGTTCCCTATGAATGAGTCAACTGGCAACGAAAGACCAAAAGCAAGAGGGTTCTCGGTCAGTGTCTCTGGTGCACGCCAGCTAGGAAGCCTCAGCCGAAGGTCGTCCGGCTGAAGATAACTGCGAAGTCTGCAAAATGGCATTGTTAGCGAAGGAGAAGGAGCCCTGGGGTGTGCAGACGTGCTCCGAAAGAAGCACGAACTTTAATGGTGGGTCCCAGTAGTAGACGGCCGTTCCTCTTCGCTTGCACATTGTCACTCGAAGCTCGGTGCCCGTCCCTCCTTCCGTACCACGCTACCGAGTCTGAGACGCGAGGATGAAAGAAAAATAGCCGAAGTATGACACAGGTCCAACGACGACACCAACGACGACACCAACGACGGCGACGACGATCACAGAGACACGAGAAGAATGAAAGACAAGCGGCGCTGCTAAGTGCCGGCTCATTACTTAAATGGTCCGTGATAAGGGATCTCTGGTGCTGCTGGCGCGAACACGCTGAACAGCAGACTTTTCGAATAAAGCCACTTTTGGACAAAATAGTTGCTGGCTCACGAAGTTTTCTTCTTTCGTTGTTAGATGGCGCGATCCTAAAGTAGGCGCGCATTTTTCTTCGCGATCTCACGTTTCGATCGCGGATTTCGACTTATTGGGGAAACAGGTTAATTGGATTATTACTGGAGAGACGTGGATGGATGAACGTTTTCATCGTTTCGTTCAATGACGGATGAAACGCGTGAAAAGAGTTCGTAAGGTTTAAGCTGGGTGAGAAAATACAGCTTTGAATTTCCTATAAATGAGAGTTTAACAACGACGTGTCAAACACGACGCATGGAGCATTTGTACTAAATTTCTTATTAAATCTTGTTAATTCACTAGCTAAAAAACCAACTATTACATCGAACATGATACGACCAATAAAAATAAAGAAATCGATACGAAGAATACGAAACGTAGATTCTTATGAATATGTGCGTTTCTTTAGGTGTATCGCTCCTCCAAACGACAATTCGCCGAAACACACATCAACTTTAACCAATGTATGAGAAATCGTCTCTAGCGCGTTTTTATGCCAAGATGAACGCTACTGTGACCCCGAACGAACCGTGAAACTGAACGATTCGATCTGTCATTGAAAACGCCCATCGGTCGCGAAAGTCTTGTTTGTTTTTCATCGACGGCCCGGTTTAACGTTACACGCGTGTCTGGTTTCTGTTCACGGGCGGTTCTTCGTGCGTCAGAGCGTCCGAGCATACGCGTGCACCCGTTCGTCTTTCCACCAGAAAGAGAGAAGAGGGCTCTCTGTCGTGGCTGTTGGCATTCCACGCCTTCGAATCCGGCATTTCAAATTTTTTCACCGACACAGGGCACTACGGAACGGGAATAAATTTGGCGGGCCGTGACTGCGCCTTAATATTCCAACAAGCAGACAGAAAAATAGAGAAAGAAACGGGCACTCGCGTGTCTCAATGCTTGTAATTTATTTTTCGATTAATTCCCAATCACCAGCCGATAATTTTGATGTTTCCAGCTGATGATAAATCGAAAAAGTGAATAGAGGACTTCCAGTAGAATTTGCGTGATTCATTCTTGGCGTTGATTGGCGTGAATTGTTCGTCAAGACGTTATTTTTCCAAGGGTATAAAAATCTATCAGTTAGGTGGAAACTATCAATTTGTATACGAAAGATACGATCGTATTTGAAGATTGTATCGTAGTCATCTGATTTATCGTGCAAATTTTGCACGTGACACTCTATATTAAGTTTGTTGTAGCATTAATTAATCACAGAATGTTACAAGAAAACAAATTTGGTTTGGCAAATATAATGGCCGATGTTATGTAGATATGTGTGGCGGATCGGTATCAATAGGACGCCGACAGGTCGAGCCGCGGGTACCAACCGCCAACACTAGAGGGCTACGACGACAACGAGTCTGTCTGTCTAACTCGCTAGTGGTCGAATATACGAGCGATTGATATAAATACCGCACCTAGCGAGACTCACTCTACGTCTAAGGCAGGGACTACCGAGCATAGCCTTACTGACGAGTCCACCGGTAGTCCCGGGACGAAACGCTCTCTCTCTCTCTTTTCATCCGCGTCATTGGTGACCACCGACGACGAACACGCACCTCTGGAGAAGGAGTCAGAAGGAGCCAGCCGCCTCGTCCCCCCCATGACGATCAGCCTTCCATCATCGACGACGGGCCATTCCCTCTATCTTGTATCGCGCTATATGGCTTCGAGGTCACGCTATAGCGCTAGGGGGAGGCTGTGTGGCGAATCGGTATCAACAGGACGCTCACTGGACGAGGCATCAAAGCGGCGCAACACCTCCCGGGCGATCCGCGGGTACCAACCGCCAACACTAGAGGGCTACGACGACAACGAGTCTGTCTGTCTAACTCGCTAGTGGTCGAATATACGAGCGATTGATATAAATACCGCACCTAGCGAGACTCGCTCTACGTCTAAGACAGGGACTACCGGGCATAGCCTTACTGACGAGTCCACCGGTAGTCCCGGGACGAAACGCTCTCTCTCTCTCTCTTTTCTTCCGTCACATATGTAATGTTCGAATTTGTAAACTATTAACTTTTTCGACAAGGAGGTATAAGGAACAAGTTAAAGTAGACGTCATGTTATGAATCATCTGCGAGATATAAAAGACTTCTTTTATGAGGGATCAACACCTCGTGAAGTCAGATTTTATTTATAACATACTTTACGATTTTGATTTATTTGTTTGAGGTGGTATGTCGTGATAGGGTCGGAAGGAAAACTCAGATTTCTTGAACGATAAATGTTTATTCACTCTAATGTCAATGAGTACACTTGATACAGGATTCGCGATTGTATTCGGTTTGCGAATGTGCGGTTATAAGATAGAGCTTGGAGCGTCATGGCGTATAAATACGTATGGTGATGTTTCGAGCTCGCGGAACACGAAGGTTTTCTTCTCGCCGTGTCGCGTAATCGGGTGAGGACTGATTTTCTCTATTCGCTCCTTTAAACGGTTCGCGAATTCCGAGTTGGCCTGTTGCTTCGTTGGTACGAAGAATTCTGTCGGCAATCGTATGCCAGTACCGTAAACCATTTCGACTACCGTTGCGTTCAGGTCCTCCTTGATAGCGGTTTTTATGCCTAATAAAACAATTGGTAGGACTTCTACCCAGTTGCTCGTATTGTGACATTTTATTGCTGCTTTTAATTGTCGATGTAGACGCTCTACCATTCCGTTGGATGCGGGGTGGTAGGCTGTTGTGCGTAAATGCTTAATGCCGAGCAACCGGCATAGTTCATTGAATAGGTTTGATTCGGACTGGCGTCCTTGATCAGTCGTTATTTTTGAAGATACGCCGAAGCGAGCTATCTATATAGAGAGGAGGGCCGAGGCAACGGTTGTCGCTATATTGTGAAGTTTCTGCCTTCTAAGGCGTGTCGAAAATGTTTGACTGCGGTGTATATCGCGAGTAGTTCGCGATCGTACGCGCTATATTTTTGCTGAGCGGGGGTCAAAGATTTCGTTGCGAATCCTAGCGGTTGTAATTGGTTATTCGCGCGTTGTTGTAATACTGCCCCCATTGCGTAGTCGGACGCATCTACCGTGAGGCTGATAGGCGCACCTGGTATCGGATGCGCCAGCATCGTGGCGTCCACGAGTGCACGTTGCGATTCGCGAAAGCTGTTTTCCTACTGCTCCGACCACTCGATGGGCGCGTTGCCCTTTTTCGCGCCTTTTAACAGATCGTTGAGCGGCTTAAGTGTTTTTGCGGCCCCCGGTATGAAACGTCGGTAGAAGTTTATCATACCGAGGTACCTACGTAGTTGCTTGGCGTTCGCGGGCTTCGACAATTTTACAATCGCTTCGATATTTTCGGGCGGCGGCTTAATTAATTATCCGAGGAATGTGATTTCGTGCACGCCGAATTCGCATTTCGTGGGGTTTATCACAACGCCGTAATTATTGAGACGGTTGAGCAAGATTTTCAAATGTTCGCGATGTTGGTTTTCGTCGTCCGAGGCTATGAGAAAATCATCGATGTACGCGTAGACGATATCGAGCCCGCGTATGATTTCGTCGACGAACCGCTGACATGTTTGCGTGGCGTTCCGAAGTCCAAACATCATATTTGTTGTTTCGAGAAGTCCGGTAGGCGTTGTTATCGCGGTTTTTTCAATGTCCTCGGACGCAATCGGAATTTGGTGGTAAGCGCGGACTAGATCGATTTTTGAAAAGATTCGCTTACTATGCAGATGTTGCGCGAAGTCTTCGATATGTGGCGGTGAGTATCTGTCGGGTACGGTGCGAGCGTTCAACGCACGGTAGTCGCCACATGGTCGCAGGTTTCCGTCCTTTTTCGGCACTACGTGCAGGGGTGATGCCCACGGGCTTTTCGATGGTCGCATCACGCCTTGCTCGATCATGTGTTCGAATTCCGCTTTTACCTCTTTAAGTCGATCAGGTGCAAGCCGACGCGGTTTGCTGTAGACTGGTGGACCAGGTGTAGTTTCGATGTGGTGTAGCATACTGTGTCGAATTCTCTCTTTTCCGAAGATCGGTGGGCGGGTGAGGTCCGGGAATTCTGCCAGGAGTTGGTGGTATGGTGATTCGCCGATGACGGTCTTGTCGGACGTTTCGTCTGTTGTGGCGGTGTATCCCCTTGATGACGTCTGTGTTATCGTATCGATAAGCCTTTTGTTTCGCGGGTCCACGAGCAACCCGTAGTGGCTTAGAAAATCCATGCCGATGATGGGTGTTTTGACTTCGGCTACGGTAAAATCCCTCTTAAATGCTCTGCGTAGGGACAGGTTTAGGTAGGGACAGGTTTAGGTAGGGACAGGTTTAGGTAGGGACAGGTTGGCCGCGAACAGCTCGTACTCGCTTCTGTTCACGTGTCCGTGTAGCTTGTTGCGCGGGTATACGCAAACATCTGCGCCGGTGTCGATGAGGTAGGAGATCCGCGAGTTCTTGTCCGTTACGAATATGCGGCGAGATGCCAAACCGTCGTCGTTTGCCGCTTTTACGGACGGCTGGTCCGGTTTTCCGAGTTCCAGGAGCAAGAGGGTGTGCACTTTCTCGCGCTTTCTCGGAACTGTGTGTGATAGTAACACAGCCCGTCTTGCCGCAGCGTATCGCGAGGGCGCGAACGGCGGCGGGATCGTGTACGCGAGCGTGATTGTACTCGTGCCCTACGGTGTTCATTGCTTCTTTGCTCGGCTACTAGCGCTCGCATCTCGCTCATATGGGCGTCCATTCGCGCTACCCGCTCGGTGACCAAGTTGGCGAAGGCTGCCATGGCGTCGCCTATTCCGCTATTCTGGCCAGGTGGGAGGGTTATCGCAAGTAGTCGGCCTGCGCTGGCCGCGGCGATCTGCCCTGATTCCAGGGTGGCTTCGTAAATGTTATCGGCAATTTGTATGCGGGAGTCCGGATCGTTGTTCTGTACAGAGGCTAGGATGCTCCGTATGCGCTGTGGAAGTCGACCTTCCCAGACGGTGAAAATGACATCGTCTGCTAACGAATTGGTGGCTAGGCTTTTGAGATCACGGTAAAACTGAGAGGGCTTCCTGTCCCCCATTTGCTCGTTCTCGATTACCTGTCGGAGTCTCTTGGCGTACGACTCTCCCAATCGCTTGATGAGCTCCTTTTTGACGTACTCGTAACGCTCTGTCGCCGGTGCGGCGTCGAATACGTCTCGAATTAATCTCGCGTGCGACTTGTCGAGATTCGCGATGACGACCTGGTATTTTTCTTGGTCACTAGTGATCCGGGCAGTTTCGAACTGCACTTCCAGCATCTTGAACCACAAGTCGACGTCGTCAGACCAGAACGGTGGCACGCGGAGAAGGGCGCTAATCGAGTCTGCGTTGTCCCCGCCGGCCTTCGTACGTGCGGAGTGGGCGTTATTGGTCATTTCGAACTGATTTAGATTCATTGTGTTACGTTTCACGAGCACTCGGGGATAATCACGTCGGGGTCACCAATTTGAGGTGGTATGTCGTGATAGGGTCGGAAGGAAAACTCAGATTTCTTGAACGATAAATGTTTATTCACTCTAATGTCAATGAGTACACTTGATGCAGGATTCGCGATTGTATTCGGTTCGCGAATGCGCGGTTATTAGATAGAGCTTGGATAGCTACGATTCGAGATACGCTGCGAGTGCGGACAATGATTGCACGAGATGTCGAGAGCTTAGATAATTATTCGGCTCGAACCGTGTAAGTATAACGATCGTGATATACTGCGGTAACTCGCGGTAATAGACTGACATTTTTGTCGCGATGCTGCTGCGGAGGAAGACTCGTTGGGATGTGTCTAAGGATGCGAGGGCATCGGATTCGTTGAGAAAAGCTTTGGTTCGGAAAGTGAGGGAAATGTACGTTAATGTTTATTGGCTAATTCGTGTTGGTCGTTGGAAAAGGATGCTAGCTGCCCTTGAGAGGGTGTTGCTAGCGGGCAGCGTCGTACGTGAGAGATAGCAGATTCCTCGTGTGTCCCCGTGGTAGGTGGTCGACTTCGAGACTGATAAACAAAGACTGTTTGTCTCTTTGGAGGACCTTAGCTAAAATAAATCCTAAGATTTATAGCGGTCCTTAGGCTAGCTGGAAATATTCGGTACGAATGTATCGACATCTGGCAATCATCTTGTCCGCAGGTATAGGGTCTTTGTGTCGTGCGTCACGCGACGTAAACTGTTGGGAAGTTTACTGTCAAGTGCCGCCACGTGTTCAAGGAAAATGTATCTGCAGCCGGTTATAGCGGTATTTACGTTACGGATGATCTATGGGAAGATTCACACGAACAAACCTTTATGGACTAACCAAATTTATTTTGTTATTAAAAACGATCTACAGAACCGATCGACGACTGGTGTTCAATTTAAAAATTGCTTCTCTATAAAAGCAAGAAATCTAATTTACATCGTGTTCTTCATCTGTCGCCTCCATATACATCCTGGCGGCAATTAAATTCTGAATTTACGAGAAATCCGTATTTCGACTTAAGCTTATCGATGTTACCGACTGGACAAAGCCTTCGAGAGTTTAAATTAACCGATCGACCCTTCGTTGAAAGGACGAGCAAGTGCCAGGAAACTGAGGTGGTATGGTGATAGGTGCGTAAGGAACTACTCTTGGTGTTTTTAACGAACAATAGTTTTATTAGAACTAATCAACAATCAGAGTTAACAATTAACAACTAACAATTACACTTAACAGACAACAGGTAACAACTAACAAATAACGATAGACACCGCGAGTTCGTTCGACGCGTTGCTATGCAAAAGGTCCCGAGAAGTTACACATTTAATGGCGCAAGACAGACTGACTCTGCTTTTGTTTCGGATCGCGCGGATTCTTCCCTTCGTAGCCCATCGATATCCCCCACTAGCGTGCATTCATTAGATGTGCCGCCAGTGCTGGCACGTGTATGCTCTTCCGAGAATTCGGCGGAAAGAGTGTGAAGATATCGATGGTACATTGGGCACGTCGGTGTTGCGCTTTGGCGGCGTCGCGCTTTGCCTCCGGAGCCGTTGAAAAGTTCCGAGGCCCGTGCCGCCACAGTACCCCCTTACCAGTGATAACGCTATATAAATGAAAAATATATAAATGTTACAGGCAAGGGTGCACGTTCGCCGGCTCCTAACGCCTATCCGAGACCCGCCTGAAACCAATCAGGAAATCGAACTCTCCTGCCCGCGCGTGTGGTGTGATGAACTCTTGAGTCCCCTTCGCTTTGTTCGTTTCGGGCACCGGGCGGTATTGTTACATTGCGCTTTTCCGTGCTATGGTGTTCAATATTATCGTTAAATAGAAATGCGGGTTTCAATCGGTCTATGGACACTATTACGTTTTTATTATTTATTTTAATAGTGAAGGTCTTTTTTCCTCGCTCTATAACCTGATACGGCCCGTCGTAGGGTGGTTGTAAGGGGTCTCCGATGGCGTCGCGACGCAGGAATACATAAGGCGATGTTTCGAGGTCGCGGAACACGAAGGTTCTCTTTTCGCCGTGTCGCGTAATTGGATGAGGCCTGATTTTTCCTATTCGGTCTTTTAGGCGACTTGCGAATTCCGAATTGGCCTGTTGTTTAGTCGGTATAAAAAATTCTGCCGGCAATCGTATGCCGGTGCCATAAACCATTTCGGCTGCCGTCGCGTTTAGGTCCTCTTTAATAGCTGTTCGTATGCCTAATAGAACTATCGGCAAGATATCCACCCAGTTGCTCGTATCGTGGCATTTGATTGCTGCTTTTAGTTGTCGGTGCAGGCGCTCTACCATCCCGTTGGACGCGGGGTGATAGGCTGTCGTGCGCAAATGTCTGATGCCGAGCAACCGGCATAGTTCGTTAAATAGGTTCGACTCGAACTGGCGTCCTTGATCGGTCGTTATTTTTAAAGGCACGCCGAAACGGGATATCCACGTGGAAAGGAGAGCCGAAGCGACGGTTGCCGCCTCCATGTCGGCGATGGGAATGGCTTCGGGCCAACGCGAAAAACGGTCGATACACGTTAGACAATATCGGTAGCCTTTTGAATATGGCATCACGATAATGTCTATGTGTAAGTGTTCGAAACGGCCCGCTAATTCTCCGAATGTTCCGACGGGTGAGGATACGTGCCTGGTGACTTTACATTGTTGACACGGGATACATTGTCGTGTCCAATTTCGGGAGTCCTTATTTATGGACGGCCAGACGAAACGCGTCGTCACCAGGTTTTGAGTGGCACGTATCCCTGGATGGGAAAGTCCATGGAGCGAATTAAATACGTCGCGCCGCAAGGATTTCGGTACGTACGGTCGTACAAAGTCACCCGATACGTCGCAATATATTTCTACGTCGTGATCGGGGAAACGTATTTTCTTTAACCGTAGCGCGGATGTACCGGAGTTGACGATGTTGCTTAGTTCTTTGTCGGCTTCTTGCGCGGCGGCGAGAGCTCGATGGTCCACAGACTTTCCTATCGCTTCGATGCGTGACAGAGCGTCGGCAACATTATTGTCTAACCCCTTGATATATCTTATGTCGGTAGTGAATTGTCCGATGTAGTCTAGTTGCCGGAATTGTCGCGGCGAACACTTATCAGGATCTTGGTTGAACGCATATGTAAGGGGTTTATGATCGGTGTAAATTGTAAAATTTCTCCCTTCAATGGCGTGTCGAAATCGCTTTACCGCAGTGTACATAGCGAGTAATTCGCGGTCGTACGCGCTGTACTTTCGCTGCGCGGAGTTCAACGGTTTGGTAAGGAAACCTAACGGCTGCCAAGAGTCGTTGACGCGTTGCTGGAGGACCGCTCCTATTGCATAGTCGGATGCGTCTACCGCGAGGCTAACAGGTGCGCCAGGTATCGGATGCGCTAACATCGTGGCGTTAGCGAGGGCGCGTTTCGACTCGCGGAAGCTGGCTTCGGATTGCTCTGTCCATTTGATGGGCGCGATGCCCTTTTTTCCTCCTTTTAATAGGTCGTTTAGGGGTTGAAAAATTTTTGCGGCCCCCGGTATGAAACGTCGGTAGAAATTAATCATACCGAGGTACCTGCGTAGTGATTTAACGGTCCCGGGGAGCGGTACTTCTACAATAGCGTCAACGCGTTCGGCTAGCGGCTTTATCCCGTCGGCGTTTACGGTGTGTCCCAAGAATGTGATTTCGTTCACACCGAATTCGCACTTTACTGGGTTGATGACTACGCCATACTCGTTTAAGCGTTCAAACAAAATCCGAAGGTGTTCGCGATGTTGTTCTTCGGTTTCGGATGCGATTAAGAAATCGTCTATGTAAGCGAACACGAAGTCCAGACCACGGGTAATTTCGTCAACGAATCTTTGACACGTTTGCGCGGCGTTTCGAAGCCCAAACATCATGTTGGTTGCTTCGAAAAGTCCGAAAGGTGTCGTGATCGCGGTTTTCTTAACGTCTTCTGGCGCGATCGGGATTTGGTGGTAAGCGCGGACAAGGTCGATTTTTGAGTAGACACGCTTACCGTACAGATGTTGCGCGAAATCTTCGATATGTGGTGGGGAGTACCTGTCGGGTATGGTGCGAGCGTTCAACGCACGATAGTCGCCGCATGGTCGTAGACTTCCGTCCTTCTTTGGGACGACATGCAGGGGTGATGCCCATGGACTCTTCGATGGCCGCATCACTCCTTGCTCGATCATTGTTGCGAAATCTGCCTTGACTTGCTTGAGACGATCCGGTGCGAGACGTCGAGGTTTACTGTAGACGGGTGGCCCGGGTGTGGTTTCAACATGGTGTACCACACTGTGTCGGATTTTCTCTCGTCCGAAGGCCGGTGGACGAGTTAGATCCGGAAACTCCGCCAAAAGTCGATGGTAGACCGATTCGCCGATTACGGTTTTGATGGATATTTCTTCCGTCGTGGCAGCATATCCCCTTGATGATAATTGGGTTGTCGTGTCGAGGAGTCGTTTGTTTCGCGGGTCCACGAGCAACCCATAATGGCTTAAAAAATCTACGCCTATGATAGGCGTTTGAACGTCAGCAATTACGAAGTTCCACTTGAAGGCTCGTCTTAGGGACAGGTTAAGGCCAATCGCAGTGGTACCATACGTTGCGATGCGCGTCCCGTTGGCCGCGAATAGTTCGTACGCGTTTTTCTTGACGTGCCTATGGATTTTACTGCGGGGGTATACGCTGATGTCGGCGCCGGTGTCTACAAGGAAAGAGATCTTCGTTCCCTTGTCCGTAACGAAGATGCGGCGGGAACTCAGGCCGTCGTCGTCTGCCGCGTCTACGGACGGCTGGTCTCGTTTCCCGACTTCCACGTGCATGGGAAACGACAGCTCCTCGCGCGTTCTCCGAACTTTGCATGATAGAAACACAGACCGTCTTGCCGTGGCCGATCTCGCGAGCGCGAACGTCGGTGGTATCGCGAACGCGAGCGTGATCGTGATCGTGGTCGACGATGATTAATCATGCTCAACGCGTTCATCTGTGCCTGCAACTGTGATATTTGCTCGCTCAACACGTTGATTGCGGCTGCCATTGGTTCGTATACTCCGGCGTTTTGCGCTGGTGGGTCCATTACTGCCGTTACCCGGGCGGTGCGCCGAAAATCCTCCGAGAATTCTTCAGCGATCAGGTCCGCCTGCCGCAATAACCTTTCTGGGTCCGAATCGTCGACTGCCGCGAGGATACGCCTGATGCGGGCGGGTAATCGGTTCCTCCACAGCGTGAGGGTAAAATCATCGGGCGTGGAGGGGCTGGAGAGTTTTTTTAAGTGTTGGTAAAACTGGGATGGCTTTCCATCTCCCATCTCCTCGCTTTCCACCAACTTCTTTATCCGGGTCGCGTCCGTATCGGATAATTTGCGAATGAGCGCATGTTTTAATTTCTCGTAGCGTCCGATGTCTGGAGGGTTCGTCATTAGGTCTTCGACGTCCTGGAGCTGTTGATCGTTGAGGCATTTTGCCAGCGTCACGTACTTAATGGTGTCTTCCGTAATTCGCGCTGCCTCGAATTGTCTCTCCAGAAGGGCAAACCATGCCGCCGTGTTCGTGGGCAGCAGTGGAGACATGCTGATCACCTGGCTGGCTATGGTTCCCTGTGTATTACTTTCCATCGTCGCGGTGCACTCAAAATCGGTGGTTAAAAACGATAGCACTATCACGGTCACCTCTTTCACTAGATGTCACGTTAAATCACGTCGGGGTCACCAGTTTGAGGTGGTATGGTGATAGGTGCGTAAGGAACTACTCTTGGTGTTTTAAACGAACAATAGTTTTATTAGAACTAATCAACAATCAGAGTTAACAATTAACAACTAACAATTACACTTAACAGACAACAGGTAACAACTAACAAATAACGATAGACACCGCGAGATCGTTCGACGCGTTGCTATGCAAATAGTACCGAGAAGTTACACATTTAATGGCGCAAGACAGACTCACTCTGCTTTTGTTTCGGATCGCGCAGATTCTTCCCTTCGTAGCCCATCGATATCCCCCACTAGCGTGCATTCATTAGATGTGCCGCCAGTGCTGGCACGTGTATGCTCTTCCGAGAATTCGGCGGAAAGAGTGTGAAGATATCGATGGTACATTGGGCACGTCGGTGTTGCGCTTTGGCGGCGTCGCGCTTTGCATCCAGAGCCGTTGAAAAGTTCCGTGGCCCGTGCCGCCACAAAACTATCGCGGGAACGCTCGTAAAAGCGCGCAATGGTTCGGCGTGGTAACCTGGGAAGAGGAACAGGTGCGACTGAATCGTAACGGTTGTCGTGGCCCCTTTCAAACGATCCGTGGCCACCCTTCAGTTTCGGCGTCATTAACCCTTCCCTTCTTTCTTCCTGGTTCACTTAGAAACGAAGAAAATTCCGGAGGTAGTTTGCTCTTAGCAGCTGCCATTTTTTTTTCTTTGTTTAGTCGACACGAAGCATTTTGGAGAATTTCTGTGATTGCTTCGCGAAGGTACAGAGAATAAGAAAAAGCGCTCTTTGTTCGTTGACGACTTTCTGTCAATTAGAAATAAGAGTAAACGGCATAACAGTTTTCTTCTTTGCCACTGTATACGTAATTTTTGTTAGACTTTAACAACTCGTATTTTTCGTGAGCAAATACTGTCGAGTGGTTATACACTGTATATGTGAAGCTTCGTTTTCTTCGCGCGAAATATCCATGTTGTTCTTTCTATACTTGTGTTCATATATCATGACGTTCAGCCTACACGTGCCCGAGAATGTAATGTAACAGATAATTGGGTTCGAGCTGTAAATCTTTCATTTGCAGCATGACGCGAATCTAACAATACTTCTTTCCTTGTTCAGATCATGAATATTTTTGTCGCGTGCAGGTAGAATCATATGTCTAGAGTATCCACGGGTTTCGTGTTTACTTATTTCTTTAACTAACTTCGGTTTTAACCAACTTCCTATTAACCAGCAAATTAATCAAATACTTTCCGAATCAATGACAAGAATATACCGAAAAGTGTCGAAAGAATTTTAAAGGTACAATCATTTTCCTAAAAGTTATCTTGAGACGTATTGTATCGTTAGTCTCATAGAGCTAACCACTTTTCTCTAGAATAATACTCGAACACAGCTGTAGCTTTCTATAAATTTCCTCGATATTCGATTGAATTTCCCGAGATCGTTTCCAATGACGAGATCGCAGCAGTTGTTACGAAGAATATCGGAAGAGCGAAGAACGCGTATGTGTGTCTGATCCATCATTCACGATAGTCTCTACGGTCCATGCGTATGATCCATCATCTGCGTAACCGTTTTACAATCCTCACCGTGGAAATGCCGATCCGCGATGCTATTCTCGCGCGGTAAAGGTAAAAAATAAGGAACTTGTTAATTTCCGACAAGGAGATAAAGTTCTTTTTATTTTTTACTCAATTTATACAATTTTTTCGGTTCGCGATGATACACTTTCGATACTTGGATTAGTTAAGAATTTTTTTATTAGACTGACTGGATGATTTTGAAGGGAGCATTTATATTCTTCCATTCGTTGGAGTGGGAGAAGGTTTTGTTTATACTTAGTGTAAAATTCGGAGAACGGCTGGAGTGATCGAATGCCACTCAGGCGGCTGAGAACGGATGCTGACCGGACGGTCACACGCGATAAGGCGTTCGGAATTTCGGTTTGTTATATACAGCTGCTCGAATTTCGTCTGTGACATTCCCCCCTTCTTAGATTGAACTTGATCCCTCAAGTTTTCTTCAGAAGACTTTTGTGGAATCGGACTTGACGTGGCTTGAAAATTACAGCGGATTCCTCCTCTCATCTGAGTGGTATGTGTTGGTTGGAATATAGATGTTGGGTGTTGAGCCCAGGGTGAGTGGTACTGGTGGGGCTGTCGCATTGTGGCTGTTGATTACAGTTTCATTTCGGCAGCAAAATAAATTGATACATAATTTGTTCGGTATACATTTCCTGATGCATTTGAATACCCCTATTTTGTTTAATCCATATATACCTAGTATGCCTAATGCTATGTACCCTAATATCTGGAGCGTGGTTAGTCCTCAATACTGTATATTTTTAATTCTGTGTTCGAAATTAAGAGTTTCTATCTCGTCGCCTATTTTATCGATCGTTGTTTTATAGCCTTGTAAATTATCTATTATTTTCGGTGCTCTCTCGAGTTTATCTAATAGATGAGTGAAACTATCGTTTGTTTTGAGCGCTAGGGTTTTTGTTTTGATTTCGTATATGACTTCGTTTTTTGTTTCGCCTATACGCATGTGTTCGTCTTTGTACAATATATCGCAAGAAGTGTTAGCTCTTATGATGGAAGGCTTGTCAAGTTTTTGTAAGGTATGTTTCGTTTGGCAAATTGTGTCTATTTCTATCGGATTTGCTGGTATCGCAATGTAACAGTTGCTAGTTTTGAGCGGTATAAAGCTAATGTCTTCAATCTTAAGTACAGTTATTTGACAATGTTCAATGTGTGGTTTGAAATTTATTATTTCGCTGCGACAATCGGTTCTTGAATTTCTGTCATGGATTGGTAGTGTTTGCATATAGTGGTTCCGGCTCGATTCTTACAAAGTTTGTTGAAATACTCGATATCAGCGTTTATAAATGAAAGACCTGAAGTTAAATATATCTGATGTTCGACTACTGGAGCCAAAAATACTCCATTTCTTTTACTCGGGATAGGATATACTTGTAATATGTTCCATTCTGTGTTAGAGACTAAAGGTACTATGATTTTGAAAAATATTTTGTCATCTATTGTGAAGATTTTAAGATCACTGATGTCGAGTATGAATTGAAAATGTTCGGTTTTGGCAGAAATCGCGGTGTTGTACATCTGGCTACCTATTGCCTTGGCGTAATTTTCTATGAATTCATTGGGGTCAAGTATTTGTGGACTAATTATTCCTTGTTTGCCTAATATCATGACGTTAAGTATTTCATCTAATTGGAAGTGTAAAGTTTGCATCGCGGTGTGGACTTTCATGATCATCTTAAGCATAGATCTATCGATATTTGCCTGCTGTTGTAATTTTAATATATCACTATATGATCTCTCTAAGTGGTTTAGGTTTTCTGAGTTTACAATTTTTCTAATAAGTGCTATTTGATTAGCTATTATGGTCTTGATTTTATTATTATCATCGAATAGTTTGTCCATATTTTTGTTTATGAGCGTAAGATCATCATCGTCGAGAGTCCCGAACAGACTTTTCGATACGGAACCTATGATGTTAAGCAAACCTCGTGTGCTCCGGGTATGTGTTAACGCTTTCAAGTGTTTTGCGAGTTGTTTTAGGTTATTGATGCGATTTTGCAATCCGCCTAACTCTTCGACGTATTGTTTGCTGATTGCACGTGATTCTATTGTTAATTTATATGATTCTATTGCGCTTATCTGTTCGTATATGTCGCTAGTGTCTAATCCTACTATTACATTGGCAGTGTCGCTGTATAAATATCCTTTTCCTATGTTTTCTACGAATACAGAGTTTCCTTCTAATGGTGTAATATTTATTTGCGCGGATACTATTCCGGCAAAGAGTCGACCTGGAAAGTAAGGTTTTAAACGATTACCGTGTATCTTTTTGTCTTGAATCAGATAGTATGGAGTACATACTTTATCAATCGTGCACGGTCCTAACCATTCCACATCAAGTTTATGCCTTTTATGATCGTTATGTATTAAAACAGAGTCTCCTTCTTTGAAAACTGATTGAGGTTTTATAATTTTACGTTTTTGATCGCGCTGATATCGCTGTTTACTTTTGATCAATGTTTCGCGAGCGTGTCGGAGTCTAGAGTCCCATTCCTTTTTGCGGAACGTGACTTCGTCTGCGTATGTGCGTTGGGGATTCTTGGATATTGTGGAGGGAAGATTGGCTTGGTGTCCGAATGTGAGTTCGAATGGCGTGTAACCAGTAGAGTCGTGTATCATTGTGTTATATGCAAGGCATACAAAGTTAAGTTGATCGTCCCATTCTTCATCCGAATTTCGCTGTATCGATTTTAACATGTCCGTTATTACTGCGTGTGTCCGTTCTAACGATCCGTTACTTTGTGGGTGGAAGGGTGTCGTTTTGATATGTTTGATTTTGAACGCGTCTTCGTACTGTTGCATTAAACTAGATATAAAATTCTGTCCGCGGTCAGTTAATATCTTTTTTGGAGCGGAAAAGATGTAAATGTAATGATTCAAGAGTGCGTTCCAAATTGTTTCCGTTTGCTGAGTTTTTAGTGGTACGAGTATTAAGTATTTTGTCAATTCGTCATGTATGGATAGAATGTACTGATTGCCTTTTTTCGTCTTTTTCAGTGGGCCTAATAAGTCCATAGCAATTTTATCGTTTGGTTCGAGGGGTGTGTCGGTGATACAAGGTTCTTCGCGCGGTCTGATACGTGTAGTTTTAGATGTTTGGCAGGTGTCGCATGATTCTATATGTTGTTGTATGCGTTTCATCAAATCTGATACTCTGTGCCGTTCACGAATGCGGTCGTATGTCTTTTGTATACCGGGGTGTCCTACTAAATCGTGATTTTCTTTCAATAATTCGTCTATTTCTTCGTCACTATATGTTTGAATTGGTTCCCATGCAAAATTTAATTCTTTTACGGTGTCGTTCAGGAATAGTAAAATTTGTTTGATCGCGTTCTTTTCGGTCTCTGTGAAACTGTCGTCGCCTATACCTATCTTTTCGTTTATATGAATAATTTCGTTTAATTTAGTTAACCATTCGATTCTGTCGTAATTTCCTAGCTCTGTTTTGGATAATTGATAGAAAGATTTACGGTTCGGAGTCATTTTGAGAATTTTGGGTAACGCGTCGGTAGATTTTTCCCAATCGTGATATTTTTTATCGAGTTCTATGTTCAAATTTTCGCGTCGTCTGGTCAGAACATGTATTCTAGATAGTGCGTCGGCTGCAGTATTATCTTTTCCTTTCGTGTATTCTATGTCGTATTCGTATTCTTCTAGTTTTAATCACCATCTCATCAAGCGTGATGAGGGGTCTTTGCAATTCTGTAACCATTTTAGTGCTTGGTAATCGGTTCGGATGAGGAATTTCCGTCCTAACAGATATTGTCGGAGGCGTTTCACGGCCCATACTATTGCTAAAAGTTCTTTTTCTGTAGTGGAATAATTTCGTTCCGGTGCGTTTAGAGTTCGCGAGATATAACAACATGGATGTCCGTCCTGTGATAAGATTGCACCTATACCTTCGTTACTGGCGTCAGTCGTTAATGTGAATGGTTTCGCAAAGTCTGGGAATTTTAGTACGGGTGATGAACAGAGTTTGTCTTTTAATGTCTGGAATGCTTCTTGGGTTTTATCTGTCCAATGAAATGGTGTCTCCTTTTTTGTAAGTTCGGTTAATGGTTTCGCGATCTTAGGAAAGTTTCTGATGAACTTACGGTAATAACCTGCTAGTCTTAAGAACGATTTGATGTCTGTGAGATTATGTGGCTGTTTGAAATTGCTAACGGCTTCTAATTTTTTGGGATTTGGCTTTACACCTTCGGCGGTTACTATATGTCCAAGATATTCTAATTCTGGTTTGAGAAATTCGCATTTGTCCGGCTGTATTTTGAGTCCGAGTTCGCGTAGGCGTTGCAATACTATCGCGAGGTTGCAATTGTGCTCTTCAATCGACTGTCCGAATATTATAATGTCGTCTAAATATACGAAGCAATGTTTATTTATGAGTCCTCTTAGCGCGGTATCCATCATGCGTTGAAATGTTGCAGGTGCATTCTTTAAACCGAATGGCATCCTATTGTAATGGTAGTGTCCTTGTGGTGTGGAGAATGCTGTGTACTTTTTAGAGTCTATGTCCATTGGGATTTGGTGGAATCCGGAGGATAAATCGAGGGCTGAGAAGAATTTTGCGTTGCCTAGTTGGGATAGTATGTCGTATATGTCAGGTAATGGATATGCGTCCTGGTCAGTTAGTTCGTTTATTTTTCTGAAGTCTATTACAATTCGACATTTCTGTTTCCCTGAGGCGTCTGCCTTTTTTGGTACTACCCAGACTGGTGAATTGTAAGGAGAATCAGATGGTTCTATAATGTTCTTTTGTAGCATTTCGTCCATTTGTCGTTTGATTTCTTCTTTATGGCATTCAGGCGGTCGGTAAGATTTTGTGTTAATGATTTTATTTTCTTTTAACGTTATTGTGTGTTTAGAAAGGTTAGTGCATGGTAATAAGTCGGTCTCTAGATTGAATACGTCGAGGTAGAACAGCAATATCTTTTCGATTGGTTCACGGAGGGTTTTCTCTATATGCGAAAGTCTAACTAAATCTTTAAACGTGGAGACTTGATCGTACGTATTTGAATTTTCGATAAAATTAGTCATTTTGGCTGGGCACTCACCACCATTGATAAAGCAGATCGTTGTCGGTTTTCCTTCCAGGTAGACTGTTTTTGACACTGCTTGTTTTGGAGGTACGTCGTTTTCCTGTTGCAATAAAAGTATATTATTGTCAAGTTTTAATTGTTGATTCGAGAGTTCAAATTTGAATTTAGATAGGGCTGGCAAACCGAATATGCCGTCTTCTATAATTGGAAAGTTGTCTTCTACCACAAAAAATTCTAGAGTTTTGCCATATAGTTTTATCAAAGCGTGTTCGTTGGTTTTAAATTTAGAGTGTCCCATCGAGAATTTCCGTTCTTTTGTTATTCTTGGTCGTAATACGCATCTTCGCTTGAGTATATTAATTCCTGCTCCGCTGTCAATGAGGAATTTATGTCGCTGTCCGTCGGATCGTAAAAGTACTGTGGGTAGTCTTCCTGTTGTGGCGTTAATTCGTAGGTCTGGTCTATTGGTTTCTCTATTTCTTCCTTGTGTGTCTCGAGATTGTGGACTGCTGGTGGTCTCGGAAATTGGCTGGGTGTTCGAAAATTTTTACATTGACTGGAGATATGTCCGATCTGGTTGCATTTGAAACATTTTAATTGTGTCCTTTGGGCAAGTGGTATTTGTTCGGTTTGTCGGAAGCTTCTTGGCATTGGATTGGGTGTTGGAGTTGGTTTTTTAGTGATCGGATTAGGATTATTGGTTGTTAGTCGTTGCTGCTCAGGGAGTCGTAATCGTTCTATTGGTTTTGGTCGTCGATTTCGATCTTCCCTGAAGAATCGCTCGATGTCGGTGGCTTTCTTTTCGGCTTCAAGGATATTGTATGGTGGATTGGCGAGTAGTAATTGTCCTATTTCGCCTTTCAGGCCTCGGATAAAATCGATCACGGAGTCTTTTAAAATCCTGTCGTTCATAGCTCGTCTAGTAATTTCGTCACGGTATTCGTTCGTTATACTGTATTGTAACTTATTGAGTGCTCTGCGGAACCTGATGATATAACTTTGCACACTTTCGTCGTGACGCTGTCTCGTTTCGCGTAGCTGGTCTTGATGTTCTCTAACAGAGTCTTGGGTGGCTACGTTTCGTCTTAGGGCATCGTACAGGTGTCCGTATTCGTATATCGGTATATTGCAGATGGCCATTGCGGCTTTACCCGTGATTTTCCCGATTTTGATCATTTTTAATAGTAGCGTGGGTTCGCTACACATGGCTCGTAATTCGCGTACTTCGCGTATGAATTCTTCTACTCCGATATTGTCTTCGCCGTTTAATTGCGGAATACATACTATCGCGTCTTTGGCCCGTAAGCTCGGAGAGGCGAATTGCGGTGGACGGTCTTCGTAAGAGGGATGGTTGTCTTCTTCTGTTCGAATTGGAACGCATGGTGGGGAAGTTCTATCTTTCGCGGCAACAGATTCGTCCATAGTAATAAGGGAGCCTAGTTCTGTAGTAGCGTCGCGTCCTATTTTTATTTTGGAGATATTTTTGCCTAATAGTTCTATTTCCGCTGCACGCTTCTTATTTTCACTGTCGGCCGTCCGTTGTGTCTCTTCTACACGTTGCGCAAGAATTTCAATTTGTTTTTGTATCACGTCGAGTATGGCACGAATCGAATTGTCCGTACCTCCGTTTGTAGAAACGGTTTCAATAGTTTCGACTTTGTCTTTTCGTGATGTGGGCATGATTCTAATTGAGCTTATTGAGTCTGAACTACTGTTGCTATTTGGACTCGAAGCGCTTGAGAAACTGGGTTTTCTCACACGGTATCGTGAAAATGAATCCAGATTTTTCAGCTTACCGTAGTAGCTATGATCGTTGAGGAGTCTCAGGGATGTTTCCTCTCTGGTTGGTTCTAGATTCCGAATCTTATTCGTAGGCTTGCTCTGCGCTGACCGTAGTCCTCTCGTCTAGTTTCACCGTAGTGGAACGTTGAAAGTTGCTGCAGGGCTTCGTAGTAGCAAAGATTCGCACTGGGTCCGTTGATCCTTCGATCTTCAATGATGCGCGTACGCCGAAATCGTAATTTCGTTTGCACTGAAGTGAATAGATCCTGGCACGGATCGCCAAAAATGTCGTGTAAAATTAAGGTAAAAAATAAGGAACTTGTTAATTTCCGACAAGGAGATAAAGTTCTTTTTATTTTTTACTCAATTTATACAATTTTTTCGGTTCGCGATGATACACTTTCGATACTTGGATTAGTTAAGAATTTTTTTATTAGACTGACTGGATGATTTTGAAGGGAGCATTTATATTCTTCCATTCGTTGGAGTGGGAGAAGGTTTTGTTTATACTTGTCAGCGCCCGCTGGCAGCGGTGGAGACGTGGACTTCCCACCGATCACATGGGTTAAGCAACGGTCGCCGCGGCACGGACAAGGATGGGTCAACGTTCGGGCGGGCGCTGGCGAAGAGGAAGAAGGCGCACCGCCGCCATTTTTCTGGGATTCTCCAAGGAGCACTAGGCAGGCAGAAGCCCCCGGAGCGCAGGACTACCCCGGGGGTAACCGGCGGAGCTATCCCGGCCGCCACAGGAGCACATGGAAACCAGGAAGAAAGGCGTCAGGGACGGGGTCCCCAGGAAGACGCGCAGGATCGAGGCGCTAGGGGGTGTGGTCCCCCCTAGTGTTCCAAAGAAGAGCAAGGATGCCTCCCTTCGAAAGAAGGAGAGATAGACGCCCGGGGGTGACCGGCAGAATTCGGAAGAGAACCCGGGTGCGTCTCGACTCAGGCGTCAGGATAGGCCACCGTGGAGTTTTAGTCGGTAAGAGTCCGACACTACCCGCCTAGCTGGTGTCCATGAGGATTTCTCCACGATAAAAAAAAAAAAAAAAGGTTTTGTTTATACTTAGTGTAAAATTCGGAGAACGGCTGGAGTGATCGAATGCCACTCAGGCGGCTGAGAACGGATGCTGACCGGACGGTCACACGCGATAAGGCGTTCGGAATTTCGGTTTGTTATATACAGCTGCTCGAATTTCGTCTGTGACAAGAGCATCGTCCAGAGACGTTTCCATCATACACAAATAACTTTGTTTTTCTTCTTGCAGTCGGAAGCGTGGAGAATTCGATGTTTCTGGCTGATCTGTTGTTTTATCATTTGCGCGGCATTTTTTCGCGGTTAGAAGAAAGATGAGATTAATATCTTTGTGGTATTTTGATACTTATCGATCTGCCGATAATGTCGGTGCTGGTAGGGGAAAGCGCGGTTGAGAAGAAGCGCGCTTTTTCGATAAATTATGAATTATGGCTAACGGTAATTCACGCAATTTACATAATCTAAATGGAACAGACGCTTTTCAAGATCGCTTGTCGACTCATTTATGTTTATAATTTTCAGGAGAAGAAAATCTAAACCTTGAATATATTCAATTCGAATATGTACTGTAGCCTAAATTCAGGTCTTTTTTCGGCTTTCAACGATATCGATTTTGTCTCGATTGACTTCCTGCCGGTTTACGTGCTTTTATTCTTCCTCCTTCTTCTTCTTCCGGTGTCCAATGATTCCTTTGAAAATCGACGCGGTTCGTACCGAAGCGTACGCTTCCGATGCGGAAAGTACGCGATCGAAGCGCGTGGCTTCTGACCGGAAGCGTAGCTTTGCAAACGCGATTAGATTGCATTAGCTACGAGACTGAAATTAAATCTCGAGTCGGAATTGTATTTAATTTTCTTCGGGAAGTTCAATGCCGGAATCGAAAATTAGACGATTGAATAGGGATTCCTAGTTGATTTTAGACGTCCCTCTTCCTGTAACTCCCACCGAACTTGCATTGGGCGTTGTTCGTAGGCTTGTCGTGCGGCAAACCGTTTCGCAAGAGCTTATTTGCATTTCCTCTAATTGCGGTTCGCATAAGACGCGTCAAAGGAATATTGACTACTATCTATTAGGTCAGATTTTTTCACTATTTTCTGCTTCTCGTAGGATTGTAATGTTACAGTACCGGTAACACGAAGCTTGATCTACGGCAAATAATAAAATATCTTTGAGATTAAAAAATATAAAGATTTGAAAATTAGGACATTTGAAAGTTTGTACTTACTCGACTGAATTGCTATTAAGTGACGTTTAAAAATTTTAATCACAAGGTTGAAAGTAATATAGTTAGTAATTCTAACGAACACCTATCCTCAGATAGATTGGTATACACACGCGAGTCGACCGTATTCTCCGGAAATGAAAACAACTACATCCCTGGAACCTGGAACACGTGATTTTCCGCATATCCATTAAAGCAACATCGGTCAGTGACTCGTCTACGGTGCAGTCGCTAGACTCAATTAATGACCACGTTCTGGTCGTAAATATAGAAAAGGCAGCGAGATATTTTAGTTTGTTGGCTAACTGGGCTGAGGTTGGGTCAATGTTTCTGTGGATTTCATTTACCTCTTCCGGCCTCCTTATATTTTCTGAATTCTTACAATTTCCGAGATACCAGTTCATAGCAAATTGATTCTTATTATGGCGTAGGATATAGTAAATCTTATTGTCTAAAAATACAGGAAAAGATTTCAGTTTAGATGATTATTTCATTAAAAGATTATTATTTTTTTTAACATTTTATTCAAGCGTTTCTTAAGACATTTGTTCAAAGAGATGTCAGGTTATAAAAAATTGAATCAACCTTCCCAAAGCTCCTTAACCTCTTGTTATTTTTGATAAATCAATAGCATTACGCAATATATACCGTGTGATTTCCCTAGACGATCTAGTAGCACTCTTCTTTACAACCTTCTTTCAAAACGAGAAACAAGAAGAGGATTTACCAAATATCATTGTCATCGAAGCGCAGAGACGCTCCGGTGATTCTTATCTCCATTCATCTCTCCGAGTGAAACTATTTGACGTCGCCTTGAATAGGCTCAGACAGTTTTGTCGGGGGTCCGTGTCGTCGCCTGTAGCCAGCTCGCACGATCGTGAATGGAAAGACTCGTATAAAATCAAAGGGCCGACAGACTCTTCCTGCTTAGACGAGATCAATGAGATCTCGTTCAATAGAGAAGTTACCTTCTCGACCGCCGGCGCCGTATTACCCTTCAAAGTCACCGGAAAGTCATATAAGCCAACCGATGCAGCCTAACCTTTATCCACAGATAAAATAGGTTTCTCTTATTCCATCTGAATTTCTAAAGAAACCAAGACTTGATTTCAGTCTGGTTAAAAGCTTCGCTCGATTAAAGCTGTTTTTCAAGCAATAACCTAATTTGTGAATTTCATGCACGCGAATCCAAGTATGTATGCGGCAGAAATGAAGCTTTCGTGCATGTCTAATTGTAAGTTGATGCGAAACAATGCGCATGCGCCGAAATCCCACTACTTTGCGGACCCACATTGTGCCTTTTATTAAGGCGCTTTGTTTGTTTACTCTTCTCGAGCTAATTCTTCACTATTATTATCTACATTATTTTCACTGGCTAACAACTGGTTGGTCTGCAATTGACTAACCAATACAAATTTTTCGTTACGTGCATATATTCGAAAGAATTCGAAATTAAATTATCATGTATTACGGGCAGTTACGATAGAGTGACACAAAGCAATCTGTGTTTGAATGCCTCCACTCGTGGACAATATCGATATAACCTAAATGCGATAAATCGCGAACGTTTGATTCGACTCATGGGAAATTTACGCGTTTTTGAATCGTTCCTAGTCGCACGCGAAATGCAGGTCAGAGAACCGTCTAATATTTATTGTTGAGATCGTGGGCTTGATCTTAATAGCGCGGCGGCACGCGATTCTTTACCAACTATGCTCCTTAACTCCAGCTCTCGACCTTCTTCCCTATTCAACTAGCTCGAGTAGTGAAATTGACTCTGCATGCCTGTGATTTTGGCAGGGAATGGGAGTCGAGTTCGTAGTGAATGCACATTGTGTATACGTGTTTTAGGTGGTTTGTGTGAGTTTGTTGCGGAGATTCGAGACATTTATTTAACCTCTTTATCATATTCGAGCCTGTGCGATATAACCATATCTTAAATGTAATAAGTTTTATTTTTTATTGCAAAGTTCTTGAAATATATAATGCACACAATAAGTGTATAATATTTTATATATATAAATTATATTTAAGAAGTTTGGGATAGTTTAAAGATGAAATAAATTGCTTTTTAAGTTTAATCTCTTACTTTCGACGAAATCAAGTTTCTCTGGAATTTGATGGAGTTTAAGATTTGATATCGGTGTCGTAGGAGTTATGTGACACTTTAAGGTGGAATAAATCTAGCGAGGAGTTTAAGGTGCGGCAAAGGAGCGTGGAATGTTGCAATAGAAATTTATTGCAGTGTTAGTGCATTGGTAGATTGATCAAATTTACGTGTAGCGTGGATAACCAATGGTAAATATTTTGCAATGTGTATAATTTCTCAGTAATCTGAGGCTTATAAAATCTATTGATAACTAATGGAATTTGTTGATTTAACAGATCAATTTTAAATTCCTCGTTAATTTAAATTTTTTTAATCCTATTTACAGCTAAACCTTACGACGAAAAATTAACGAAGTGGAATAAAAATGGCATTGTGATTCTTCTCGTCGTGTATTGGTGTCACATCAAATTTAAGAGACAGTTTTACTTGCGGATGCTGCGTGTTACGTTGGTGAAGTCGACGAAAGCGTAAAATAGGAACTCGTCCGAAATACACTAACGCGGAAGGTTAAATTTAACGCAAAAGGCTGAGAAATTAGTTTAGAACTCGAAGTTTCATTGGTACGACGCTCTTGAAACGCATTCAAAGAGGTCGGCGACCTCGAAAGGGGATGAACGCAACTGTTTCGTGGGAATTTCTTATTGTGGCTTATTTGGATGAAGCTACTTTAAAATCAGCGCTGGATTCGTCTGTATTTTGCCCGGAAATCATAAAATGTTTAGGCCAGGCGACTCCGTGTACAGAAAATGTTATGTCCACTTTTTACGTCCGTAGAATTCAACTCTTTACTACTATGCACTTCTTCCCCAAAAAAATATCGCGTTTCAATATTAAAAAAGTTTCAATAATATACTATCCATTAGAAGAATGATAACATGATAACCTTACAAATTATTAGTATTAACAAATTCTTATTGTCGTATAGAAATGCCAACTATTGCTTCGGTAAAACAAACAAAGGAATTTTACAGGTAAATTTTACAAATTACAAGTCATCTTATAACGCAAAATACGACGTGTAAAATTGTCTCAATTTATTAATAGTATTAATAAATTATTATGATAAAAGATGCAGGAATCTTAGCCTCATGAGAAATTAGAGATGAAAATGAGTGGGAAAAGATTAATCACTGGTCCTCCTAAAAAGATGTATTAAAGCAGCGCAAAACCGTTCCCCGAATTCTCATCCCGGACGTCGTACGACCAAAGACAAAAACAACTCACTCGAGGGCATTGCGGAGAGACATTCATCGAGGACACAATAGTATTATTCCAGGAAGTGCTAGTTCTTCCTAGATTCCGGTTACAATGTTCTTAACGCGTGGAAATTAATCTTGACCAGGAAACATCTATAACGGCATGTATTTTCTGCCGTGATTGTAAATCTGTTTGGAACATGCGGTTTGTCCGTTAATCTATGCGCTGTTGTTCAATTGAGTCAATATTATTTGTTGGTAGATTAGTGTGTGCAAGAGCGCTCTATCCATTATTGACCAATTCGAGCACGTATTGGTAAATTTCACACCGGCAATTACGGTGAAATCGTTCGTGGTCGCCGGAAATTAGCAGTATCGTTTGCGGTCGTGAGCGGGGAATTATGTGAAGCAGCTTTGCTTTGTCGTTTCATGCATTTAATAGGTTTACGGCGGTGGACAGAGTTTGTAAAAAATGAAGACAAGGTAGAAAAAGATTATTTTTCATTTTTTACTATTAGATTATTTTCAAAGTGATCTTTTCAGTGAAATATGATTGACAAAAAATAAGATCTATAATTGAATCATTATAGAAAATAGAATAATATTGATAATAAAGAAATAAAAATCAATTATAGAATAACATATAATAATAATAATAATAATAACAATAATGTGGATAGACTTTATGTTTACTTTTATATGTATAATGATACTGTTTGATCCTTGAATTAAAGTTAAGATTAACGTTGCGATTATGATTATCCTATGTCTGACTAAATATATTTGAAGTATCAATTACAGTAGAATTCTTGAAAGATTCTTGGCTGTTAAACAAAAAACTGGTTCCTTTATATTTCGCTCAATTATCATAGAATCGTGAAACTGACTTTCACTTCAAATTTTGTCTGTTTCAGGAGTAACAAGTACCTGTAAAAATCATCCATCAGCCGGATATGTGCTGTCGGAGGGTTTTTCATTAGCATTCCCGTCTTTCTGACTGGTAAGAACCAATTCCTTCAATTCTGTCAACTTTAACCTTTTGAAAGATACTAGTACATAAGTTATACGTTTAATTTTTCTTGAATTCAGGCATGAATCTAAAAGATACTGTGAACTATCTCTGAGTGTATGAAATCAGTTTAGAAATCCAATGGAAATAAAGTTAATTTTAACGCCGAATAGTCATTATTTTTCTTAGAAAAATAAAAAACGATCGTCTTTTAGGGAAGTTTTAACAGATTAATTTATAAAGAGCTGAAACAGAATATTCATGTCATGCATGAATGCGGCTGGTGAATGGATCGAGATCTAATCTAAAGTTTACGTTGTGTCATGTTAGTTTACACAGCTATCATTCGCTCGATCGATCGTTAAGCTGTTGAACTCGATTCAAGACGGACATTTTGACTCTGTTCAGAAGAAAACTGCGTTTTAATAAATTTGACGGAATAGAAATTATGATAGACTACAATATTTTTTTAATTATATCATAAAATTTATTTATTTTTTTTTAATGTCATGTTAGAAACTTCAAATAATGTCCAAAACTTCGAATGTAATCGTTTTAGAAATTTGTAAATTACTTAACGACCAAAAATATTGAATTCTCTATTGTCTGAAGATAGATTCTCTATAATTTAAGTAATTTATTCGTCGAGAATTGATATATAAAGACTTAAATAATAAATTAATTGAAAAATAATTTGCGACTAGTATTGAAAATTTCAATGAAAAGCATATGTATATAGTTTACGCTTCGAGAATTATATGTATTGAGAATATGTATTTGCGCTGATTCTTTGTCCCGCTTGTTATGGCATACGTGTTATAATGATCCTCTAACAATGCTTTCAGGTATGATATTGTATACATTCATCCAGTTTCATTCGACGCCGGTGTCACGTAAAATGGATACTTGGGTTGCGAGAGAAAAGAAAGCTGAGTCGTAGCCCAACTATTAATTCTCTTTTATCGAACTTTATTATGACTTTGGCACTTACAGTAGAATAACGTTGAACAGAGAAAGGGGTGTTGTACAAGAACAGCAACTAGAACGAGAACTCCCCGGGCTGGGTGAAGTCTCGGCTTATATACACCCTGGCTTGGGGATATTGGGGGGTTTGATGTGGATTCCAAGGAGTCCGAAAGTCGGGGTTGGGGCCTTATCTCGGATGGGGACTAAGATGCGTCGCGGCGTTGGCGTCCGACAGTCGGGAGTCGATGTCTTTTCTCTGAGAGGTAATTGGTGTCACACCGGCAATCGTTACGTCGGTTTTCATAGGCCTTGGCATCGTGTTTTGTGGATGCGCAATGGTCCATAACGTCTTCGTGTGGCAGAGGGTAAGAACATATCGCTATTAAAAAAGAAAACGAACACGTTCAAACGCGTCTAAATCATCTTTTATGTGTATTTTACTCGGAAATCATTTTATCGTGAAATTTTGTTTTCAGAGTTACCATAATTTATCTGGTAGAGTTCATAAAAATTTTTCTGAAATCAATTGCAAGCTTTTAGGAAACCAGGATTTTTCACATTTTTAAGAAGCGTTATAATTATATTGCTGATCTTTATTTTATTCGTGCGAAATTGAAAAGTACGCAAATGGCGCAAAATGCATAAAATGCGCTAAAATATACGTATATAAGAAAACAAATCTCGATTAAAATTTTATTTCTTTGATTATGTTCGTAAAACTACAAACTTGTATAAAAATACGCATTCTAGTTATAAGTGTTAAAACATTCGATCTAGTCCTTATCACATTCATGAAGACCTCCATTTAACCATTCGTTGTATCAACAAACATTCATATGCAAAACTTACCACCTACCACATCCTCCGCGTATTAATATAATCCCCTTTTATAAATTATACACTTTAGAGTGGACTGGTTGGGTCAGAGTGATATAAGCTTACAAGTTCTCGAGGAGTTCTACCGAAGTTACATTTACGTTTGCATAATTTCACCGAAAAAGATACTCTGTAGAATGACAGGTTCGTTTGTTTATGTGATCCGCGATCGCAACTATTTCAAGGGGATTTTATAAATAACCATACACACGATATTCAGTGTATTTTCGTATTCTCGTTTATTTTTGGGAGATTTGTAAAACTGTTGAACAAAATAATTGAGTAACGATTATATTTGCTGAGAAAAAGTCTTTTTCTCTGTACCCCTCCTTCTACTTCAAGCATGTAGTATTGACAATAAGATTGACAATGGCTGAAAGTAATCCGAAAGAGTTTTCACCATGGTTATCGGGAACGAAAAAGATTTGAATCATCTTTAATACTTATTCGTAACTAGAATCATTTCAACTAAAATGTAAATTCTTATATTATAACCTTTTTAATTTGTTATGGCCCCTGACTACAACCTAACCTATCATTCTTATTTCGTAGGAGAAGACGAATGCCGTGAAGGCGTTAGCACGCGAACAGTGCGAAGCGGCGGTACAGCTGCAGCGTCAGCAGCAGCTGCAACAGCACCAGAACCAGCCCCAGCTACAACAGCAACAACAACTACGTGGCCCGTTAACCATCCACCATGCTGGCTGTCCAACGAAAGTCGGGCCCGTGACGAACCAACTAAATACCAGCCACGCAACGCACGGCCGAGCTGCACAGTACCAACACTATCATCACCATCATCATCATCGACACGTGTCAATGTCTCCACCGCCCTTGTCGCTCTCATCGACAGCTCCGATCGCGGCGACGCACAATCATCTGAACGTGAGCGGACACAGAAACGTGGTTACGCCACCGGATACACCAGCAGATAGATCGCCACCGAGTCCTGGAAATAAGCTAAATAGATCGCAGCATTTGCCACGGGAAGCAACCGGCAGCGTCAGTCCTGGTCTTCCGGCTGCCACATTGGATCTAAGTAGCGCAGCAACCACCAATAGTCCGCATGAATTGTCCACGTTAGTTTAGAAATTTGGTCCGAACATTATATCTTCACATAGGATTGGAGATTAATAGTTGATAGTTAATTTACACATCGATCTTTTTATTTGTAAATTGGGTCGTGGTTTAGAGTTGGTTTGTAAAAATTCGGTCCTAATTGTTAAATGATAAATATTGATTAAGAATAATAGGCATTGATGTACCAATCTTTTTTTAACTTATATACTTGAGCACACGCATTGGAGATTTCACTTTTATTCAGTGAAACAGCAACTTCATTACTCGCTTATTCAATACGGCAATTGCATATATTTCATGGACATTTTAACAATGTTTTGAATAATTTCTAACGGTACAATTGTGATGAAGTGAAAAAAATCGTGATAAGAAACAGAGAGAAAAGTTGCTCGTTAATGAATATTGACCAGAAATAAAGTAATTTCTAAAAAATATCCCGAAGACGTCGTAGATATTACGAAAGGAATGATTAATTTATACCCGCGTGTATCTTGCCATTACCATACTATTATTATTATTATTATTAATATTGTTAGTAGTACTCGATTACATTATTATTAATATTAATATTATTGCCTTATTATTATTAATGTTATGGAACCTCTAGTCCTAGGTTACTTTCGCTGCCACGAAAGGATAAGATTTTCGAATTTTTGACTATTACGTGTAATTCAAGTTTTCCTGTTGCGCATGCGCAGTAGAAAGAAAGTTAGCGGAACTCAAATCTCGAACTATAGAGAGTTAAAAAGTAGTAAAAGTAAAAAAGCACGAATAACATTTGTATTTGTGCTGGATTAAGTTTGATAATTGAAAATTGAGTTTGATGATAACATTTTTTTCGTATTCGCTTTGGTAAATATTAGTTTTATTTAAAATTGAACAAAGCATTTTATGTTTTTCAAATACGGTACATAATCGTAATATCGAATTTTGTAAACTGATAGTAAGAAACTCTATAATTCGAGATTGGAACTTTGATCAAGTTCACATTGAACGTAAACTGACTTAATTTTGTTATTTAAGCGTGTATACTATACGTGTTTGTTCCTTCTTCTCTTGTGCGCAGGCTATAGCTTAATTACTTCCAATAAACGCAGTTATATCGAATCAATGACCGATACAAATTTAGATATTAGGATTATTTAAACAAGAGATTAAAAACTAAAAAGTATTGTTTTTATACTGCATATGTACATATGCAATATGAACGACAGTTTGTGTAATAATATGTACCCCTCTTCTTGGTTTACTTTTGTATATTTTGCGACATTTGATATTAATTTTATGAGCAACGTACTTACACTTTATCTTTGTAATTAAATGTGAAATGAAAGAAAAGAAATGACATGAGAAAAGGAAATTCGATGTATGAGTATATACGAATTGACGGAATTAAAATTTAAGGCTATATTTAAATAGAAGACGTGAAATATCTTGTCATCTTAAAATAACTTGATCATTCCTATTCTTTTACATAAAAACACTTTTCGACTGTAACTTAAGAAACATGTCTGCTAACGTGAAACGTGCCAGAAAAAATTAACAACTTCCATTAAATTGGCAAATTTCTCATTAATATCGTAAAACTCGCGTTTACAAAGATCAGATCAGTGTACATAATATACAAAACAAATGCAGAATATATAAATATAGCACATACGTTCTGAATTATATTCGAATTGGGCAGGGTAACCAAGTGAAAATATGTAAATTTCACGATGTGTAATGTACACTTTATCGAACTTGTAAGTAGTGTAGAAATAGAATATTTTACACGTAACAAAATATACAAACGACAATACACAAGTTAAATTATTTGTTAGATCTATGTATAACAAGCATAGTACAAAAGTGTTTTAGCTTTATGTACTGGTAATTATGAGAAATACCAACTTAATAGATGTATTTGGTATGTACCTAGTTAAGAAAACAATAAATTATTCTGAACAGATAAAGCGTTTAGTAGCTTGTGAAGTATGAATTTTCGAAAGTATTTTATATCTAAGTAGTTAAGAAACGCGAGCAAGGGAAATCAAACAAAGGAACAAAGTTTTTTTGTTTAAAAATATTTAATTTGTTGTTCTATTATCCGAGGTTAGAAACGATAATGTACAAAATCTGAATAAATAAGATTCTTCAATATTATTGAATTTCAATTCTAGGGTAAAGTAATATATCCGCATATTTTATTTATATACAATATGTATAAATAATGATGTGATTTGACTAATTTTGTTGAAAGAATATTTGTACTTTTTACGTAAAACTTCAGTCTTTTACAAACTTTCTTGTAATTAATAAACCAGTAAACACAATATTAATAAAATCTATTAAAATTATAAACAAACTCATAAGTTTTAATTTTAGTCCTTAAAGGTTGAAATATTTTGCTCCAATGTCGAGACATTTGTTTTAATCCAAAACATTACTATACTGAATCGATAATGTTGCATGTGCCACGAAAATGATGATAGTGTCAGATAACTTGTTGTGAAACGAAAAAGCATTGCATGTACATTTCTGTTGTTTTGTTGACCATGAGTTTGATGATCTTTTAAACTTGCCCATAGCTAAGAAATCAAACAGTATATCTAAACGAAATTAATTTCAAATTATTTTTTAGGTTCTAAGCTTTTATCTAATCTTTCAGAAGTTGCAAAATTTATTCCACAAGAGTCTTTTTTATCGTAACCAAGTACACATCTTAAAACCATTTAAGTCTTCCTTAGTAATTTCTTCTTATCTTTAATAGTAACGAAAATAATTTAGATGAACGTTTTAAAATTGACACCCTGTATATTAAAAATAAAAGATATATTTTCTTCATAATTGGATAGGCTTTTTACAATGGCAATGTACAAATATCAAAATTGCAATTATACTATAACATATGTATATATATAAGCTTCACATTTAAACACAAGATTCTTTATTATATTTTTTTAATACCAATATTTTAATAATTATAACAAGGGTTTTTTAACAAGAGATGTATAACATTGTATACAAATTTTCAAAAACCTATAGATAATTTCAGTTATGCTCTTGCATCATTAATTGTTGATGGAACTCTTACCTCAATTCCATCTAGTTCCTTAGACATTACTATTTGACAGCCTAGCCGTGACCTGAAATTAAATATTATATAACTGAATATGTCAATAAATATATTTATTGCTATACAAATTAATACTAATACACAATAAGATTTCTATTTATCCATTTGAAAATCAACATTGTAAATATGCTAATTCCAACATAGATTTGTAATGATTATAGGGTCATAAATAAAAAACTATGAAAATTTATTATAATTTCAGTTTCGTAGTATTCAGAGATAGCGATTTGAAATTCTACATTGAGATGCAGATTTCGAAATACCCAATACTAACCTGTTTTTACATAAATTTAAATAGAAAAATTCACTTTATAGAATATTAAAAGGTAATAGAATTAATAATGTGAATGATTTGATACTGATTATTATGAACTAACGTATCTGTTAATTCATATGCTAAATCCAACATGTCTAATTCTTCATCTGTTGGTTTGTCAGGAAGTGCATCATAAACTTCTTTCGAAAATATTAAATGGCACGTACTACAAGTTAATGTTCCTTCACAAGCACCTATATCAATTATATTTTAAGATTACAACATACTTATATAATAAAGTATCAAAAGTTAAAAATAATAAGAATATTAAACTTGATAAAAATGAAAATTTTCAAATATTTTCTACCTCAAAATTATTTATTTTAAATTAAGTAAATTATGCTTCTTTAAAACATACCATATCCACCTAAATCAATTTCATTATTTACTACTATGTCTAATATAGTATCTCCAACTTTCCCTTTTGCTTTGATTCTCTCTCCACTTGCTTTAACAAACGTTATATTTATTCTGAAAATAATATTTATGAAAGATAAAAATTATCTCAATATAATTATTTTCTTTATTTTTTGTGTTTCTTCAATTAATCTTCTCTTAATTATACCTTAATTATATGTATCACTTATGATAATAGAAATAATTTAAAAATAAGATATACTTGTCTTAATAATACATAAATAAAATTCGTATATCATATATTTATAACAGTGTTATATTTTTAGTTGTTCACTGTCAATGTTGTTCTTATTAACACTATTCTATTAATACTATGTTATTTTTCTAGATGTTATACTCCTACAAAGAGAAAAATTTCTTAGACATTATTATTAGCATTATTATTTTGACACCAATTTTATATTGGAAGGTAAGTACTGAAATTCTATTAAAAAAAGAAGGAAAGCACAAGAAAATTTGTATCACTTACTCTTGTTTTTCTGAAAGTGGTTGCGTGGTCGATATTCCTCTTGTTGCCTGCAAAAAGGGCAACGTTGTGTTGCTCGTATATTTTGAATAATTTGATGCAATACCGAGAATTGATCTCGAAAATTTTTGTAATTGATTTACTAACGCCATTCCACTGTCATAAATATCATGAGTATGGGACACCCTGTCCGAACACCAGATAAGTATTGCGGAAAATATCAATTGTAGATCAATTGTACTTTGTGCAAAAACTTTCACGGCATTCTTCGGCTGCTATACTGGGACGTTCCTTTACTGTGATAGGTTATAAAACGATTCCTAACACAAGTGACGTATCCCTACCGGACACGTGCTCTTCGGGCCACATGTTTTATGATACAAGACCAGCAAAATGATCAATGTGTAATTTTACATATCTTACATTTTTTCCAAATGAAATATTGTTTTTATTAAACGTTTAAAACCTCAGGCAACATTTATTTCATCTGATTTCAGTTTTACAAATATATATCTATATTACATATCTGTATAAATTACGGTCTGGTTATATCAAACAGGGACCGACACTCGCTAGGGAAAACTGCCCAAAAATTGAATCGTAAAAACCAATATGAAAGACAACAAATTTCTCGTTCTGCGGAACAAATAGAAATGAGCAGAGTATCTTTATCTTTATCTGAGACATTCAAAGCGTATCACGCATACGCTAAACATGAAGAAAACTTTCTTGTCTTCCATGTTCATTTTTCCCTTTCCATTTCCGAACGGTTTCTTCTATATTTATTTATATGTTCGTGATTGATGCTATTGACAACATACAACTAAGGGGAAATGCGAATAGTAATAGATATATGTATAATTCATTATGCAATTTTATAGAATTAAATCTTATTTATCTTCAGATATAAAAACTATATTTACCAGCTGAAACACTAACGCATATGCAGTATAATATAATCTACTTAACAATCTCGTTTTAGTTATAATATGTGATTAATTCTTTTGCTATTTCGCTATAAACAGTTTCTTGTGCATACAATATTTTTTTATAGTATTCTAATATATTGTTAGATATTGTAAAGAAAGTAAAATACAGTTATTGAAGTTTGGGAACATTCAATGTTAACCTTGCTTCAAAAAATAATCTTTCGAATGAATGGGGAATAGATTTTTAGTATTATAGTTGGTATAAAGTCATCATTGTTTACAATGTGTTAGAGTTAAAGAAATGAGACAAATTAATATTTCAGAAGCAAATTCAATATTTAAATGATGTTATTTTAATATGGCAGATGATATGAATGTTCTTTTTATACGAGGAAATGGAAACGTATGTATGGTAATGGAAACGTAATGGTTTTATCATTATTTTAGTACAAGATCTTAGCATAATAGTAATTAACAGTATCCATTATCTTTTAGTCAATTTTTGAAAAATGACATATATGATAATTTGCAATAGTTTGATAATAAAATACTTGTATCAATATTAATAACGTATAATTTGCTATCTCAAAAGGATACAGACACAGCCAATGATAATGTTTGGGATGATAGTGCATTAATAGAAGCATATGATAAAGCAATAAATTTAGCAAAAGAAGAAGTTATCAAGCGAATGGGAATGGATGTTGGAAATTCTCAACCGAAAGAAAACCTGCAAAATCTTAAGCAGCCTAAACACGCAAGTAAATTACACAAGGTTGTGATTTTGATAGAATATTACAAATTTGATACAGAATATTATTAAATATATTGATTAAGAAGCAAATTATTTTATTTTGCTATTTACTTATATTTATTTGTATACACATCTTTTTTCTATAGAAATGGATCATAGGAGCACCTTATCGTGCAATATACTCAGAGGATGGAGAAATTTATGAAGCTATAATATCAAAAATTTACGAAAACAATGGCACGTGTTGAAGTGGTTACCACTTCTAAGAAAACTCTACATCTGGTCTTTTTTAGTTTTCTCAAGCACTGAAGCCATCGACAGCGTGTAGACAAAAGACTGCGACGAAGTCAGGCCATAAACAGTAGACAGGCGACGTTGGCTTCGGGGTTTTTCAGTTATTAGGTAACACAGCTAGCGTGCGGATCTGGACCAGCTCAAATTGTATTTTTACTTATTACACTTCTATTTAAATATATTTTCTACCTTACAATTTATCCACGTGTTTTCTCTGTTTACACACCGAATAACCTCAACAGGTTATGGGCCCAGGGCTGTAAATTGCAAGGTAGCAACGTGAAGTGAATAAATTGTTAAAGTGTTGTGCTTAGTAAAATAAGGGATAGTGCTAAAATGGAATCAGCAAGTGCGAAGGTCGAGATGTTACGCGGCGAAGAAAATTGGCTCCAGTGGCGTTTTGTTATGCGTACACTTTTGGAGGAAGATGACGACCTGATCAACGTGTGTGAAGGGAATTTGTGTCATCCAGGTAACAGCGCGGAGAAAGAAATCGCTCGTGGAAGATTTTTGAAAGCAGATCGATTAGCGAGAAAATTAATCGTGACCTCAGTAGGAAAGAAACCGTTGGATCTTCTTTTATGTTGCACGACAGCACATGAAATGTGGAAAAAGCTGAATACAGTATATGACATGAAGTCGGATGAGAATTTAAATATGGTCCAGAAGCAGTTCTTCGATTTTAAATGGGAAGAATCTGAAAATGTCTCTTACAACCTATCAAAGTTGGAACTCATAGCGGCGAAGATGAAAGTCCTTGGGAGTGAAATTGGCGAGAAAATGCTGATAACACGCATTTTATCGGTGTTACCAAACAAATTCGATCATTTTCACAGTGCGTGGGATTCCGTGGAAGAAGAAAAGAAGACCTTAGACAGGCTTAGTACCAGGCTGATGACGGAAGAAATTAGATGGAAGAAAGACGACCAGGAAACATCGGTGGCACTGGTAACAAAAGGTAATAATTATAAAAGGGAACAGCAGAAGCAGTCAAGTAAACGTGAATACGAGAAACAAGGACCAAGTTGCTTTAACTGTGGAAAAGTTGGCCATCTAAAGAAGGATTGCTTTAGATGCTTTATATGCAAAAGGAAAGGCCACACCAGCAAAAACTGTTTTAAAAATAACAAAAGAAGCAACAGTAGAGACAACCAGGAACCTAGAAACCAAAATCGGGATCACAGCGGAATTGGTCTATTAGGAAGTACCTCAGCGATACAAACGGCAAACCCTGATGTTTGGATAATCGACTCAGGAGCTACGGATCACATGACAGGACGACGGGAATGGTTCAGCGTTTTCGAAGAATTCGATAACACGGTGAAGATAGAGATCGGCGATGGTCCGTTCATGGATGCGTGCGGCAAAGGAAAAATCAGAGTAGAGACTTTTGTGGACGACAAATGGGTAACATGTACAATGAACGATGTTCTATACGTACCAGGTATGAAAAGAAATCTGTTTTCGATTCGATCTGTCGCAAGAAGGGGCATAGATTTTTGTATTTCAAAGGAAGGGACCAATTGCATATTTTTACAAAATCAGAAAATAATAGCAAGAGGTTCTGTTATCGGAAATTTGTATAAAGTAGATATGCGTCAGTTTGTAATTTTAGCAATAGAGCGGAGTCAAACGCGGACACATTGCAGTTATGGCACGAACGGCTATGTCGTCAGAACATCAGACATGTTAAAGAATTCTTAAAGAATTCAAATATGAAAGTTATAGAGGATAATAACTTTTTCTGTGAAGGTTGCGCGTACGGGAAACAGCATAGATCGAGTTTTCACGAGAAAATCAATCGGGCGACTAAACCTCGCGAAATTATTTATACGGATGTATGTGGACCTATGGAAGTCGAGTCATTAGGCAAGAAACTGTATTTTCTGACATTTAAAGGTGATTTTTCAAAATTCACAAAGATTTACTTCTTACGACGTAAGTCAGAAGTAATTGAAAAACTAAAAACCTTTTGCCTAGAAGTTGAAAATCAATTTAAGGATAAAATTAAAGAAATTCATAGTGATGGAGGGAAAGAATTCCAAAATAAAGAAGTCAAAGAATTTTTAAGAAGTCAGGGAATTAGGCACACGATTAACGTCCCATACACTCCTGAACAGAATGGTGTCGCAGAAAGGGAAAATAGAACAATAGTAGAGGCAGGTCGGTCGATGCTATATTCGAAACCAAATCTACCGCTGTTCTTATGGGCCGAAGCCATGAACACAGCAGTACATGTCATAAATAAGACGGGGCCGACAAGACAAGATAAGAAAACACCATATGAACTGTGGTACGGGAAACCGCCGAATTTAGAAAAGTTTAGGGTTTTCGGTACTGAGTGCTTTGCTCACATACCTGCGGAGAAAAGGACAAAACTTGACAAAAAGGCTAACAAAGGATATTTGGTAGGCTATTTAGATGACGGACGAGGGTATCGAGTGTACGTGCCAACAGTAAAAAATGTAATATTAAGCCGTGACGTAATATTTAAGCCTGAACTAGAAAATGCGAAATTCGTAAAATTAAGTTTACCGAAAATTGTCGAGCGCGAAGATGTGAGTGCGCAGAGCAATAGAGCATGTACGTATGAAAGTGCAGAGAGTGAACATGAAAAACAACCTCATGGAACTAGCGACAATGTGAGACAATTGAGAGATAGAGATAAGATCAAACGAACCGATTTTTATGGTAACCCAGTAACGTACGTAGCGGAAAAATTACCGGTGGATTTTAACGAAGCGATGAGATCCGAAAAGAAAGAGTTATGGGAAACAGCTATGAATGATGAAATGAAATCGCACCATGAAAATAAGACGTGGATACTTGTAGAAAAACCTAAAGATCAGAAGGTACTTAGCAATAGGTGGGTTTTAACGATAAAGCTAAATCCGGACAACTCGGAACGATACAAAGCGCGACTTGTAATAAAAGGGTGTTCACAGAAAGAAGGCATAGATTATAAGGAAACATATAGTCCCGTTGCTCGGTTTGACACAATTAGATTAATGCTCAGTATTGCAGCCAAAAATAATTTACACCTCGGACAGTTCGACATTAAAACCGCATTCTTATATGGAAGTCTGAAAGAAGATATTTATATGAAACAACCTAAAGGTTATGATGATGGTACAAATCGGGTTTGTAAATTGCTAAAAAGCCTATATGGCTTAAAGCAGTCTCCAAGATGTTGGACGAAACGTTTCACAAAATTTATCTCGAACTTAAAATTTTATCAGAGTAACGCAGATCCTTGTTTTTATATTTATACAGAAGACGACAAATTAATGTTGATGACCATATACGTAGACGATGGACTGGTAGCAGCTTCAGACGAATCTTTAATTGATAAATTCTTCGATGATTTAAATAAAGAATTCAAAATTACGAGTTCGAAAGAAGTAAAGAGTTTTCTTGGACTTGAAATTAATAGATTAGAAGATGGTTCAATATTCATTCATCAGAGTAGGTATATCGAAAACATATTGGAAAAATTTAATATGAATGAGGCAAACAGTGTTTCTACACCTATCGAGACTAATTGGAACGAAAGTAACATAGGCGATAATTATTGTAACGCACCATACAGAGAAGCCGTAGGGAACTTAATGTTTTTACAAACCGTAAGTAGGCCAGATATTAGTTTTGCAATAAATATAGCGGCGAGACACTTAGAGAATCCAAACCAGTATCAATGGAAATTAGTCAAACGAATTTTGCGCTACATAAAAGGGACCGCAGACATGGGACTCTTATATACAAAAGCAGGCAGTCTCGAAACCTTTAGCGACGCTGACTATGCAGGCGACAAAGAAACAAGAAAGTCGACATCAGGCGTTGTATGTAAGTATGCGAATGCGGCCATCACATGGCAATGTAAGCGACAACAATGTATAGCTCTATCTACGACCGAAGTTGAATATGTCAGTGCAGCCTCAGGAGCGAAAGAAATTATGTGGTTAAAGAAAATATTTCTTGAATGTAAATTAGAGATCCTTAAGTATATGCTATGTGTAGACAACACTAGTGCCGTGAAATTAATTAAGAATCCAGAATTCCATCAAAGAAGTAAGCATATTGACGTAAGATATCATTTCTTGCGAGATTTATACAATAGAGGCGAAATTGATATAACGTATATAACAAGCGAAGAGCAATTGGCGGATATATGTACAAAGGCGTTGCCAAAACCGAGATTTGAATATTTAAGGAAAAAGTTAGGTTTGAAAAGTAAAAAAGATATTAAGATGTAATTGTTTGTAAACATGTAGAGTTTTTAGGGAGGGTGTCGAAGTGATTATTACTTCTCAAAAAAAAAGAGGAAAAACTCTACATGATCTGTTTAGTCTTCTAGTTTTTTTTTTTTTTTTTTGTGTAATAAATTAATTTGTATGGAAAAGAGAAAGGCGGCTGGCAAATGTACTTGAGAAGGCATTGACAAATTAATTTTCAGATATTTACGACAAGAGTTAGAAAATATTAAGAGATAATTTGTAAATTTGAGATAATTGTTTGTAGGGATATAGAGTTTTAGGGAGGGTGTTGAAGTTCACTTCTAAGAAAACTCTACATCTGGTCTTTTTTAGTTTTCTCAAGCACTGAAGCCATCGATAGCGTGTAGACAAAAGACTGCGACGAAGTCAGGCCATAAACAGTAGACAGGCGACGTTGGCTTCGGGGTTTTTCAGTTATTAGGTAACACAGCTAGCGTGCGGATCTGGACCATCTCAAATTGTACTTTTACTTATTACACTTCTATTTAAATATATTTTCTACCTTACAATTTATCCACGTGTTTTCTCTGTTTACACACCGAATAACCTCAACAGCACGTGTGTTGTAAAATTTGTAGGTAATACCTTTAGCATAATGGTTATGTCAATTAAGAAATGTACTAAAAATACATATATATATGAAGTAAAGGCTTTCGCATAGTCTATCACAGTGTCATTCAGCAGGTCCTTAACTGGGCAGAAGTACCTGTCAATGTCTATGGGGAGACCCGTGGGATATAGGGTCATGAACCATAAACATGCATGTTACTTATTGTTCATTATTAGCTGCTTGGAATATAATTCTCCTCATTAGACGAGTGATTATTACTACATATATCAAGGCAAACATTTATACATATACATTTATGCACGGGAAATTCTAATACATTGCCTGTAAGGACAGTAACCGAATGGCACTCAGTCATTCTATTAAATGACAAAAATTTCTTTTACTCTGTGTTTAGGCTATGGTAATACAGAGAAAGTCGAGTTGAGTTCTCTTTTAGAATCAGAAGGTTTGCAAAGTCAAATAGCACAACAAAAGAAAGCTTTGGAAGAGAAATTCAATGAAGAGAACGATGAGACTTGTGAGACTAATTTTTCTACAAATGTAAATTCGAAAAAATATAATGTAGAAAAAATGGATTGTGACTCTGAAGAAGCAAATGCGTATAAACATCACTTCATACCGGGACCATCTTTCAATTCGATGACTGATATAATGCCACCTGCACCTCCTTTACCACCACAATTAATGGCCAAGTAAGTACAATTTAAAAATTCTAATGGAATGCTGAATACTTCTAATATTAATAAGTAATTTGGAATAAGTTTAACATTTTATTTGGAAAAAAAATACGAAATTTTAATAAAATGTACTAGATTACCAGATAATGATACAGACGCACTTTCAAGTATGTTGATGTCATGGTATATTAGTGGTTACATGGTATATTACACAGGTAATTATTTCATATAAGTATTTTATTGTATATTAAATTTTCAATGGACTATGTTATTTCTTTTGTAGGTTATTACCATGGTTTGAAACAAGCAAGAAACAATCAAGAGAACAGGAAGAACTGTTGATTATATCAATTTTTTCAATAACAATATAACAATAATATAAGATATAATAAAATATAAAACTCATTGTATTTATTTACTTCAATTATTTGAAATAAAGAACAGCTTTATTTTCATATAAGACTTTAAGACTTTTTTAAAAATAATTACTAAGATAAGAAAACATAAAAAACATATTTTTGATAAAATACACTCACATATATATGTCGGGTTATCATTAGGATTTAAGGCGCGTAATGATCCTTCGTTTGAATTAGCCATTGTTTTACGAAACAGAGAATATATTTACGTGAATAAACAAGGTTTTACAAAATATTATGAATAATGAGTTTAATAAATAATAAGATTAACAAACGATAAGTTTAACTAATAATTAGATTAAAGATTAATAAGTTTAACGAACAATAAGAGGAACGAATAATATGTCTTACGAATAATGAATTTAACGTATAATGAGATTAACGATTGATAGGTTTCACGAATAATGAATTTAATTAACGCTATTAACAATGTTCTTGGGTTCAAACGAATCCACGGTCAATGGGATGATTCTTTACTATGCGTAGAATAATTTTAGGCACAAAATACGATTGCTGAGACGCTCGGTATAAACTGCTCGATGTGTCACTCTCCAAGGCAATCGCACGAATAATAAACTGATGGAAATTTTCCTCGCTGTGCGATTGCATTTGTTTGTTATATACTCGTTGGAAGCATCGAGAAAGTTCCAAACGCCGTTGCTAGGCAGTTTCTGCCTGGAGTTTGATTATTAATACAACGTGTGTTCCATTATATTGACACCTCCGAGGTACAATCCCATTTGGCTAGGCTCGTTCTCGAGGCCGTATGCCGCCACAACTACATTTCTAGGGAGAACCATACAACCACTTCACACCTCCGTCAGGCAAAACGTCCATCCCGTGACCGTGGCTACGTTCGGCGACTGGTTGTCGCCTCGAGCCCAAGCCCACTATCACAAATCTCGAACAATTACAAATGACAATTGCTTAATTACAGTTATGATAAAATCTAGGCTAAAGCATTAGAAGGCTTCCTCAAAATTGCAAAGGGAAGGCTCCGGTTTTCCTTTCATCTCCGACATATATAATACAAGGATATAATACAACCGAACATTTTAAACTTAGCCTATAGCGCGTGCGCGCACACACACGCACACACATGACAAACATGACACACATGCGCGCACACACATGCACGCACATGCGAGTGATTTCTCGAACGATAATCCATTTATTTATATTTTTCAATATCTGTCCTTACGATTGCGTATTTATTTGTTCCACGTATCATAACTTTTTAATTCATATTTCAAAGTGGTAACAGGTGTTTCTTTCTTTTCAAGTCTCCTCCATATCGGGCTTATTTCTAGTAGCCACGCTTGCTTACAAAGCAATTTTATATCTGCACAAGAATATCTTTCAGTACATTTTACTATGTGGTTTACAATATCTGTATTTTCTAATAAGTGGTTGCTAAGGTATAATTTGAATATACCAAGTCGAGCAACTTCATTGGGTAATGATACGTATATTTGCTTTTCGAGACGCCTGAGTAAAGCTGCATCAATGCCCCTAATAACATATTTACAATAAATATTATCGTTCTATTATACTAATAATAATGAAGGAATACTTCAAACAACACAATAACATACTTGGAATTTGGAGAAATATTACGATATTTTCTACTTAGAAAACATTGAAATAACGTGATATACGTACCAAGGGGAATTAGTTGTAGCCAGAAGAACTACATTAGAATTCTCATTAGACACTAATCCATCCAATCTAGAAAGAAGTTCTGATCTGAACCTCTTTGCAGGTTCAGACAATATACAGTCTCCTTTATTTGTGGCGATCCAGTCAATCTCGTCGATAAAAATAATTGTAGGCGAATGACTATAGGCAAGTTCAAATAAAACCTGTTCAGTTTAACAAATGTATTATTCATTAAATATTATATTCGAAATTCCTTAAATTCATTGCCTCATCACGAATATGATATCATTTCGTTTTCCAAACAACTATTCTATTTATATATAAATGACGAAAAATAAAATCAAATCTTTTTATACCTAGAATCTCTCCTTCATAGACAAAGGAACAAAGAAACTTACATAGACAAAGCAACTTACACGTATATACTTCTCGGAATCGCCTCTCCATTTGCTGACCAATGAGCTGGCAGTTATGTTAAAAAAGGTGCAATGGCATTCTGTCGCGACTGCCTTCGCTAACTTCGTTTTCCCTGTTTTGTATATTTCTTGTAAACACGTACAGAAATGAAAAGAATACGAGTATCTTACCTGTACCAGGTGGGCCGTACAGCAAAATACCTTTCCAGGGGGAAAACGGGCCATCAAAAAAGATAGGATACTTAAGGAGATACACAACGGCCTCCTTAACAGCGGTTTTACATTCCTCTAGGCCTATAACGTCATCCCAATGTACATTTAATTTGTTTACTATGATCTCCTGTGACGATACAAAGATAAAATGGCGTCTTCTCTATATTAAGTAAGTGTTACGTAATTTGATATTTGAAGCGTTACTGAAATCACGTCATCGTCGATATACGTTGGACGGTTTATCGACGGGAATTTTATCGTTTAAAAGCTTTACGATACGTATATTAATCGAAAATAACTTACGCATGAGATGTCCTCAGCCTCGTAATTCCGGATTATCTGAATAAAGCTTTTCAATGCATTTCAATATCTTCGATTGCATGGATTGTTCCATTGGGACGTTAAATAGCTCTTCTGATGAACGTCCATCACTCTCATTGGGGAATATTGACGTCACTGTCATTGCGAGATTAATATGATTCGTATTGTCATCAGTTATCTTCTGATATAGATTCGTCTCTTTCACAGGCTCACTTCTTGCTTGTTTACTAACAGATTTGGCCTTTGTCTCAATACTTCTACAAACACTGGATCATATTGTAATACGATACGTTGAATACGATACGTTGAATACGATACGTTGAATACGTTGAATACCTTTTAATATCGTTAAATAATTTAAATTCTTACGTTTTGCTTGCATTTGTCACTTCCTTCGTCATTTCCCTTCCAGTTATTTTCTTACACAATATGGGATATTTTTGAAATTTCATCTTGTAATAATTTTCATACTCTGCAACGATAATTTCCAAATCGATGTTGTCGCAAACCCGATGTTCGGGAGATAGACGAGCTTCCCGGAATAATACATCGCTAACGTCTATATACATAAAAAAATGTAGTTTTTAATTAATTATAGTTTTTAACTAATTAAAAATATTTTTCGCAATGATTGAACACTATAAGATAACCATCAAACAACTGTTTTATCTCTAGGTAAGACAGGCAAAAGAATGTATTTACTATATAAATCCTCGAAGATAATTTCTTGTCTTCTGCTTTTTAATTTCCAATTTTTAGATGGATAAGAATAATTTGAATTTATACTTCATATATTTGTTTATAACTAGTTAATCTACATAATCGATTGAGTTATTCTTAACTACTGAATTACCGATGTCGAATTTTCAAATTTGGTTTCGCCTTCTCTCTCCATGATGTCCACTGATTTCTATTTCGATTGGTCACTGACACTATTCAAAAGAATTGGAACTAGGAATATATTTTAATTATAATATACTCACCCATTGTGTTCCAAATAATCACATACAAGGTATAATATGTTCCGATGACCTTCCGAAATACGACTCTCCTCCTAATATAATTATTTTTTCATTACAATAATATAAGGTTTTTCATGTAATTTTTTGTTACATTTGCGAATTCAACGAGTTACACATGATTTTTCATGAAACACGAACGTTAAAAATATTTGATACAGCCTAATTATAAAAATTGTTAGAAGCAAAAGTCATAGATACTATGTGCGAGTATCGCATAAAACGAACAGCTATTAAGAGAACTGCAGCAATATTACAAATCAAATAACAAAACACACTCGTCTGTGACGTGGAAATTCTAAAATCTAAAATCTAGAATATTCCTTATCTTTTTTCGCAGATTATAAAATATCTTATTCATACTACCTTGCATCGATAAATCACCGTTCATAGTGACACTTTCAAATCGCCTATCGTTTCTCAATGGATACGAGAATTTCCGTTTATTACTTTAAAAACAACCCGTCCATTACGTTTCTCTTAAAAAATTCTTTCAACTCTGTTGAAAACCGAGCATCAAACAAGAGACAAACGATTTGTTGTCATGGAAATGTTTGGTTCACACATAAGCAACGCACAAATATAATGATGGAATAGCTGAGTGTGTGTACTGTATAGTAAGATGGATGCAACATGGAAATAGAAAGAGAACACCATGTATAGATACTTCCTGTCCTTGTTTAATCAGGCATGCACACTAGTGGACACTGACGCTGCTCGTATACCGCTGTTACATATTTCCTGTACAAGTGCGCGTCATTAGACAAGGACGGAACATCCTCTCTCTACTTCTCTATCGCGTTTTTAGTTCGCTCACGCGCTCTGTACTTATATTTATTACATTTCCACCATAAGCAGCGGCCGTGCAGTGACTTACAAAAGTTCCGAACGGTTCCATCCTGGGCGGACGGTTAATTGCGTTCGGTACTTCGAGGCAGGAAGGTGAGTACAGAATCGCTCCTCTTAGTACTCTTATTAGAAGTGTTATCATCGAATATAAGTTTTTTCAATAAATTCTTATCGTTTTACAATCTTTCTAGAATACAATGACGTCAGCAATCGATCATTTTCGCGAATTTATTGTAAATTAATTGGGGGAATATCTGGAGTTCTTTATTGGTTTCGACTGTAAAATCAGCAACTATTCGAATTTTTCATTCATAATTGTGACATTTTCGACTCTTCCGTTGCCAAGACCCTCTTGAGAGATTTTTGGCACGTTCCATCACCCTTGTTAAACGAGTGCACATTGGTGGATATATTGATTTTAAAAACCAATACGTGTACGAGATTTATTATCTCACTGGGACAAAGAAATCCGTTTTATTCGCGAATTTTCCGTGTTTCTTCTTAATTTTCGTGAGTGTCTGGCGCGGAGCATTATTTGAATGAACTTTTTATCGTTCAGATTATATTTCGTTTAAAAAGATTGAAATTGATGTCGAGAAGAAATGAAACAAGGTGCTCGGGCATTCTTTCGTTTCCCGGGGAAAGAGAAATATGAAAAAAACGGTCGTTCTTCCTTCTGCCATTTTCGTCCATTACCAAAATGGTATGACCCAAGTGTCCCGGGCCGTGAATCAATCAAGCGAATTTTGAATAATGAATAAATAATTGATTTGTCATGTCGTGAGTATAGCTTTTGACTACCATATGTTTGTGATTTATGTGAAATTTGACCACTATACCGTGATAGAATAATATTTCCAATGAATTATAAATATTTTACATTGTGAATTATAAATATTTGTTACAAATTATATCGTACTTGAGATGAAAATGAACCATATATCTGCTTATGGAATATGAGGTAGTAAATCATTCGAAACATAATAACGATTAATTAAGCACATATACAATAACGTTTACGAATGAATATTGCGAATTATTGTATGGCTTTAATGCGGTATTTAATGTTTTGATTGCGGTCTTTGAAATGGTATCATAGGTGCTGATATAATATCGCGCGAAAAAGGAAAGACCAGTGGTTAATATTGCAGGTGCACCAGTGCGTTGCGCTCGTCGAGGGTGGTTTTGACGCTGGTGCCGAGGAAAGGCGCAGAACGTGTTCGATCGACCCGCGAACGTAGCCTGTGCTCATACTGCGACAGAGTTCGTTTCAGTTAGGCTCAGTCGCTGTTTGTCCGTCGACAGCGTATAGTCGCGTCGGCCTACGATTCCTTTTTTCTTCTTGTTTCTTGCGAACTCTCTCGCAACAGCCGTTCTATACGTACGCCGCCAGTATATCGCGTGATCATCGTTCCCGTTGCTTCCCTTACCCTCTCACGTCCTTCGAAAAAGACCTCTCTTTGGTTTTTCCTTGTTTGGAGGGAATTCATCGCTCGGACACATGGACTGCGAAGCACGAGGGTTGATCGAGGCATCAGCGTGATGTACTTTTCAGGTTTCATATTTTCTCTATGATACTTTCTAAGGAGAATTTGGAAGATATATATTTTTAGGAAATAAAGGTTTTTATGGAGTCATCGATAGGTTAGAATTTAATTAACTCTCTTATAACAGGTATTCCAATTTTTTAATATATAAATTTAGTTTCCTCTATGGTGTTAGAGAACATAATGCGGGCATTTTATGATATAACGAATATATTCGTATATATTTTAGTTTACTCATTCGTCAAATTTCCCTAGTAGGCCGGCCTGCAGCTCACATGCAGCACTTAGTAAAAATTTGTTTTGTTAGAGGTTGGCCATTCTTCTTGCTATAAAAATATCGTGAAGTCATATCATATGATAAAGCACCTTCTGAAAGCTAGATGCTCGATAACGAGCCTAATGATTCTCGGTAGTTTGTAATGTCAAGCTTTGAATTGGCGAGATCGCTCTGCTGTCAAACCGCCGTCCAGCGGCGACCACATTCTTTAACCACGTTCAAGGGGTATATCACGCTACAGAAACCATTAAAGGGTTTGCAAGTTAGTTGCCTTTGTGGCGGATCGGTATCAACAGGACGCCGACAGGTCGAGGCATCAACGCGGCGCAACACCTCCCGGGCGATCCGCGGGTACCAACCGCCAACACTAGAGGGCTACGACGACAACGAGTCTGTCTGTCTAACTCGCTAGCGGTCAAATATACGAGCGATTGGTATAAATACCGCACCTAGCGAGACTCCCTCTACGTCTAAGGCAGGGACTACCGGGCATAGCCTTACTGACGAGTCCACCGGTAGTCCCGGGACGAAACGCACGACTCTCTTTTCATACGCCTCATTGGTGACCACCGACAACGAACACGCACCTTTGGAGAAGGAGTCAGGAAAGGAGCCAACCACCGACGACGACCAAGCCAGGAAGTGATGTAGCCATTGCAATAGTTCATGGGCATCACCTCCAGCAGCACGTCAGAGGAGGAGACAACCACCTCGTCCCCACGACGATCAGCCTTCCATCATCGACGACGAGCCATTCCCTCTAACTTGTATCGCGCTATATAGCTTTGGGGTCACGCTATAGCGCTAGGGGGAGGCTGTGTGGCGGATCGGTATCAACAGAGGACGCCGACAGGTCGAGGCATCAACGCGGCGCAACACCTCCCGGGCGATCCGCGGGTACCAACCGCCAACACTAGAGGGCTACGACGACAACGAGTCTGTCTGTCTAACTCGCTAGCGGTCGAATATACGAGCGATTGATATAAATACCGCACCTAGCGAGACTCCCTCTACGTCTAAGGCAGGGACTACCGGGCATAGCCTTACTGACGAGTCCACCGGTAGTCCCGGGACGAAACGCACGACTCTCTTTTCATACGCCTCACCTTTTAGAAGTGGGGCAGTTGGTTGTTACATGTCATCCGTAGTTGCTGGCTGTTCTCCTTAGTCGCCATACATCATAGAGACGACAGTTATAGTCGCCAGTTGTCCTTGCTAATGGTTGCTTGTTGTCGCTAGTTAGTTCTCGTTATCGTTATGTATTCCATCAATCACGTGAAATTTAACGTATGGGATTTTATTCTTCTTTATTCTTTCTGTAGGGAGATTTTTTAAGACGAGGAAAATATAGAATATTTCAAAACGACGGTAAGGTTTGAATTTAAGTAACTATTTTATGATACAACAAAGTGGAAAAACGATTTAATTTTATAAAGTTTAAGGTAATTTTTTAAAAAACTTCGAATTTAAAAGATTCAAATAGATATCTTAAACGTAATTAAACCCTCCATATCGTAAGAAATTAAATGAAATTGCGCAAGAAAGTTAATACATTTAATGTATTATTTTAAACATTTATTTAAAAATATTTATTTAAAATTTAAGTGTAGGCGTTGACGCGCGCGCGCCATTCGAAGCATTTGTCAGTTCGTTACATCTGCGGTAAAAGTTGTAACTACGAAGAAGCTTAACATATGGTGCGTCTCAAGACGACGGTAAAAAGTATTAAGAGATTTTTCGAGATTTTTTCTTTTAAGTTTCCAAGTACTTTTTCTATTTAACTTCTTTTTTTTGCATTTTCTCACAATATTCGATAAATAGAGACGAAATATGACAGTTCTTAGTTCGGGGATTTATTGGTTCGAAAGTTACTTCAAAAGTGTTTCTGGAGTTCGTGCGGTTAATACTTTTAAACTACTGAGTACGACTTATTCCGTATGGCTGGACAAATCTTTGTTGATACTGTAAGCGTAACTGGTCCGGATATTGTCTTGTGGAGATAGAAAAATACACGAAGTATTGATTGAACTACATATTTTTTTAATTCTTTTTTAATTCTTTTAGTTCTTCATATATTGATAATAGAACGATATTCCGCTACTTTGAGCACAATATAGTAATGTTTAAATAAATAATAAAATTTGCGCATTTCGTCTTCATGCGTCGATAAGAAAATGCAAAAAAAGTTAAAGAAAGATGATGCGCAGACGCGAAGTTTAGTCAGCAATAATATTTAAAACCTCTAAAATATATTGTACACATTTATTTGCAAATAAGCTCAATGAAATTAAACTGTAACTGTGTTTCCAATAATGTCTTCGATGTATTGCTCGCCATTATGTCGGATTAACAACTCTAAGTGATCGACCTTAATCACTAAATGGCGGCCGTGATTCAGTGGTATAGCTTTACATATGACGGACATCGCAGGCGCTTATAAGACGTCTATTGTGAAACGTTTCCAATAGCACCGTTTATGTGATGGTGAAATCTGAATATATATATATCGCTGAAATATATATCGCTTATCACTTGAGTCTGACACGATCGTTTTTAAATAGAATCACAATTTTTTATTCTTTACAAAATCAGTCTATAAAGATTATGTGCAAATAAAATAGATAAATAGATAAATGGTTGTACAAAATTTTTCAAAATGTAAAAATCAACACAATGGTTGGTTTCTTTAATTAATCAATAACGTTTAAAGTTAATTAATGTCCAGAGTGGTTTGTACATTTTGTATTTCGCCGTATTTCAACGTTCGATGTGTAAATAAAACTTGATGCCTGAAATATCGAAAAAATAATTAAATCCGATCGTTCCGTTGAATTTGCAAATTGTATACTCGTGTAAAATCGAGTGCGCTTGTGTATGCTGATACGAAAAGTGGTAGTATATTTTTCTTTTTTCGATTATCGTTATCACTTTTTGTGTGGAAAAATTAATTCCGTGAAATGGAAGTGCAATCAATACGGCTTATCACGAAATAATAGCACAACGACGGTACATATTGGTATTGACGTCAGCTTCACAAAATTTCTCGAGTATCGCGGTCGACTATTTGGGTTAAGAATTCATTTTCAAGGTCCTACAAGCACGAGTATCTTATGGATATGAAATTTTCAGTGTACATTTTAATAACCATATTTCATATTGCATGCTGCGGTCCAAGAAAAATTCGCAGTTAATATTCTGCTAATCCCTGCTGCTTTTAAAGACCATAAGTAAGGTCCGTAAGGTCGTCCGTAAGGTTTAAAAGATTTCGAGTAGATTTGTATTACGTATTTTATCTTCTAATTTTTAAAGAGAGGGTCGTGTTTAATTAATTGAAAATGACGAAACTGTAATGGGACATTATTATCAAATATTAAACGTGGTTCCATTGGGTACTTTTATGGTCTTTGCGAGATATATATGCATTATACGTTGCTATTAGCAACGCGTAGCGATGAACGATGGAGAGCAGTACCTTCGTTATCTCGTCTCGGTTGTGTACATATCAGTAATGCACAGTACTCGTACTAAATATCTTACAAATTCCATACAGATTTTCAGATTAGTTTCGAATAATACCAACACGACCATGATAGTCACAGTACAGTATTAAATAGTGCCACTATGCATAATATACTCCTAAAATGTTTCTACAAATATATTTGTCCGAATATTTTTGTCAGCTACTATATCCTAACCACGATTTATTAAACAATATATAGATTTAAAAAAGAATATATAACGACATTACTTGTTTAGGCTAGATTGGTTTAACTTGTATAGTTTTAATAACTGTGTAAGATCAAACAAGAACTTATCGTTAGTTTGGCGAGATTTGATTACACGAAGCAACATAATTGCTTTGATACTCAGGACAGAAAACAATGTCAACCGGTAGACGCGTTTGTCTGGTGAACGTGTAACGCGTGAATAATAGATAGCGACAATCACGCGAACGCTAGTTACAGCTAACTTGGCTTACATTGTAGCATTCAAACTAGAGTATACGAGCCGTAAGCGCTATTGAAAGTTCAAAGGCCGACTAGTGAGCTTCATCCTATCTCATTTTTTAATCAGGCGATGGATCGACGAATCGTATTGATTTCGAGGATTATTATAGTTCTGTGGGAATTTTAAAGCGTGGTTTGTCTAATCTTGTCTCGTTAGCTACAGATTCTTTGGCGAGCAGCCTGAAACTTGATCCAGTTTCGAGAAAATGAAAAATTCGTTTCTTCTCTTTGCTTCCCTGTTCCTTCTTTCCTCCTTTTTCCCTTTTTACATCGCGTTAAGACCCGTTAAATAATATTGACTGCCGTGGACGCTGGCTGAGAAGTGCACTTTATAACTAGCTTTAAAATCACTGACGTCGATGAGGACAAAGGTAAGTTAGAGGGTCATTTATCTGAGCTGGTGTTATTCGACCTGAACTCTGCAGCTTTTCAGAGCTTCTTTCGTTTTTCTTTTAAGAGCAGAGATGTTAACTGGTCTTTTGTTACGTGTAAGAAGTATGTACTAAAGCTTATTTAGCACCAATTGGTTGCTCAAAGTCGAGATATACATACCTATATTATATTAATACGTTACAGAAGATTAGGCGTTAGTTAGCTTATGAGAATTTATAGTGTGTCACAGATCACAAAAGCAGAATGACTACTTTTTCATAAACGATATATGTATATGAATTGAAAGTTTAACTATTACGCTACATACTTCTCTCGATAAACGTCGTCGAATGCATATTGTTAAGGAATATTAGCCATTTGAATTCAATAGTTTCGAAGATACTAATGCTTCTGTGAAGTTTTTGCAGGCTGTTAATTTTTTATTGAGATACTACAAATTTTGAATAACTTCGATTAGAAATAAAAATCACATTACATTAACGCGTAGAATGTAACGTAACGTAGATAATGTAAATATAAATTATATTACAAGGAAATAATACGGGTAAGTAATGTGAAACATTCTGGTTAAAATTGCATCCTTTGAAGGCTAGGACACACAGTACTTACGAAGTAGATTAAGTACCAAATGGGGTACTTAAGAAAATTCATGTTGTCATTGTTTAATAAACATCTTTAGCTAATAGCTTTCTGCAAAAGCTGGTTTAAGTTATGCTAGCTTATTCCTTATTAATTGCAATTATATTGTTCGTATCTCCTAGAGGATTAACAATCCATTTTTATAATGGATAATAAAAGTAAATTCCTATTAGGTTGTCCCAAGTTTCTTTCGTTTTATAAAGAAATGACAGATGCACAACATATTTTGTTTTATGTTATTCTATATTATTTTACATTAAATTGGAAAAAGGTGGATCACACGTAATTCAATAAAATAATATAAAACGAAAAATGTTGTACATCTATTACTTTCTTATAAAACGAAAGAAACTTTTGGAACAACCTAATATTTCTCTACTACGACGCTTTTACAGTGCTAAAATATTTGATAAAAATGTTAAGAAATTCTAATATTGATTTAAGCGTATCGATTTATCTGCTCTTCATATTTAATCAAACAGAAATTGTTAATTATGATTTCCACTTAAAAGCGGATTGCATATTATGAGGATAAATTATCAAATTCATCTCTAATATAGACATTAGAGAATCATTCATAGCCGCAATCCTGTTTACCGCTAACATTCCTGGTACTCAATAATTCATTAGGTGACTGCTTTAGCCGCACAGAATACACCTACAAATAATTAATCGCGATTAAAATTCCATCGACTTTTGAAAATCCCTCATGTGATCTATTTCATGCGATGAGAATACGTATAAATTGAGATTGCGATCGACCATCCTCAGTCGGATAAATCGAGTGATTCAAATTATAACACAAAAAAAAGTTAAAACTAGTTACATTATCTTATTCAATTTTTATGTATTATTTGGCGGAAGAAACTTTGGTAATTGGTAAGTAAAGTTCACCTCCTTAATGTTAATGATTTTAATATGTTATTAAGCTCAAAGTTCTAAGGAATTTTCTATATATATATATATATATACATATACATAACTGTATGCGTATATGTATAATATACGTATAACAACCAAAGTTCAGCTCTCAAGTGTACGCAAAACTTTTATGTTCATTTTACGCTATACCAGTATGTTTCATGAATTTGTTTGCTAACAGTATCGAAACAAATAACAAGCAGAGGACGAGCTATTCATGAATTGTTTTGCCAGCGTGTACGCTCCCAATATTTTCTATTTGAGAAAACATACTTGTTGCTATTGCAACTACAAATATTTTTACAGTCGACGCTTTTGCCGTGAATCATTGGCTAACATGTAAAATCGAGAAAAAACATGGTTTATTGTGATGGAAATGTGGAAAACCGCAAAACCGATATAGAAGGGAAAATAAAGGAAAGGAAGGTAGATAAGTAGAAGCTTGGGGCCAAGTTTAATTCACTGAAACCGAGCTGCTTGTATTATCACAAAACAAAATTGCCAGTACGTCATTTCCATATTCTCGTCCTCGCGAAAATGGTTTCGCTTGTTAAGGAAAAACGAAGAGACGGGGAAGAGAGGAAAAAGCAGACGGAGAGCTCTTTTAAAAAGCTGGCGAACCGTGTGTTACCACAACGAGACACGCGATGCTATTTGTCGCTTTAAATTGTGTCGCAACTCGTTTTTGAGATCTTTGCCAGGGACGCGTTAAAACACGCTGCAAATATATTTCTGGCTTTTCTGGGGTTTAACTGAAATATGACAAATAACGTTGCAAAACATATGTACTTATGACTTACAAAGTAATTGAGTGTACAAAATATATAGTATACAAAATAGCCAGCGATTTAGGGCTTTAAAAGATCAAAAGGAAAGAAAAGAAAAGAGAAGAAGAAAGATAATATGTTGTGGCAGTCTAAGTCGATCTAAGAAAATAGATAAAGGGAGGGAGGGGCAAAGCTAGTTAATCTGGAAAGAATCCAAGCGTCAATTTCAAGCATTTACAGAGAATCAAGCGGGCTGGTTAAAGTCGTGAGTTGAGCGATTATCCCGCGTTAGGTTCAATCAGGTTAGTCCCATGCGAAATTGATCCAACCATGCGAAAACGAGTGTATTCTGATTTCTGTCGCAGATACTTCTGGCTAGTGCAGTACCTACACGGTGGTTGTTGAAATAGCCGCTTCTCATCTATTTTCCGCAGCGCGGACATCATCCTTTGATCCCTTACGACTAACGAAGTTTTCGAAGATGTACGGCAGTTTGAGATTCTACTTGAAAATGATCATGATTGCGGCCTGTGTGCCGTCTGCTCTTCTTTTTGTCCTTCCGTTAAGGACTGGTAAGTTGATACTGATTAATTATGCGATCGAAACCCTATATAATGGCTACAAAAATGCCGCTAATATAATATTCCTTCTTTCTTGTATCTGTCTGCCTCTCAGGTCGTTTTACTAATTACAATAAGTAATTTCGACTTCTTTGCGCTCTCTTTTAACGCATTCGAGACCGAAAGAAATTCATATCAGTCAGTAGGCAAGGGTATAGTATACATATTTTATATATAACTTATGTAGTAATGTATATATCATGTTAATTTCATATTTTTTTCAATATAGAATTATTATATATATATATATATATATATATATGTCGGGTTTACATTAGAATTAGGGTTAGGGGCGTGAAACGAATCTTCGTTTGGGTTACACGTTGTCGTTATGCAATAGAGAAGACATTGACTAATGCAAATACGATTATTATAGAACCGGACAAGTAACCGCGGTAGTTAGGTACTCGAGAAACTAATGACAATGATCCTAGGTTCAATAACGAATCCGCGGTCGACGGGATGATAGATGAACGTACTCACAAAATCTAAGTCGGACGCGTAATATTCACTGATCGTAAAGAGTTACTCCTTTCATCAATGAGATCGCGAGCGAGAGAATGTCTTTCCCGTCCCGATCATGCCACAGAGGAAAACTATAATGGGGTGTGTCTAAGGACACGAGATCATCGGATTCGTCGAGAAAAGCCTTCGTTCAGAAAGTAAGGGAAATTGGCGTTGCTGCTAATTGGTCAATCTCTATATCGATGGTTAGAAAAAGATGCTAGCCGCCCTCGAGGGAAAGTTGCTAGTGGGAGACGCCGCTCGTTGAAAAATATGTCTCCCCTATCTTCCCGTAGTTGGGACAAAGACTGTTTGTCTGTTTGAAGGACTTTAGTTAACTAAACCTTAAGATTTATAACGGGCCCTCGGGCTAGCCGAACATGTACTGCGGAGACGCATCGACATCTGGCAATCATCTTACTCGAAGAATAGGGTCTGCGTGTGGCGAGCCACGGGACAGAAACCGTTGGAATGTTTACTGTCGCGTGTCGCCACGAATATTTCTTTTGAGGAGAGCTATAGAATTACTCCATACCTTTGTTAGGCAAAGCGTTCATCCCGTGACCGCGGCTACGTTCGGCGACTGACTGTCGCCTCGAGCCCAAGCTCATTATCACAACTCTCGAACAATTACAATCGGATTGAATAACTACAATTGTTCAATTACAGCTATAGTAGACTCTAGGTTACAATGTTGCGGGATTATCCAAAATTCCAAAGGCTCCAGTGTTCTTTCATCTCCGACATATATATATATATATATATATATATATATATATATATATATATATATATATATATATATAACTGTACATAATACATTACAGAATAACATAGTATATAATTTTATATTTTAAAAATATGAGGCATACTATTTAAGATTGTCATCGATTTAAAATCAAAGTATGAAAAGGATACCCTGGAGAGAGTAAAACACAGAATGATTCTAACTAAACATTCAGATCGTACCGACACCTAGGTATCGACTTACAATTAAATCTCGGTCTCGAATGGATTAAAATGAAATACATACTTGCAGCTTCAACATCTTCAATATCGAGGAGATTCAAACTTTACAAATAAATGTAAATTGCGATGTAAAACAAAGGGATGTAAAAAGGGAAAAAGGAGGAAAGAAGGTACAGGGAAGCAAAGAGAAGAAACGAATTTTTCATTTTCTCGAAACTGGATCAAGTTTCAATGCGTTAAAAGAGAGCGCAAAGAAGTCGAAATTACTTATTGTAATTAGTAAAACGACCTGAGAGGCAGACAGATACAAGAAAGAAGGAATATTATATTAGCGGCATTTTTGTAGCCATTATATATGGTTTCGATCGCATAATTAATCAGTATCAACTTACCAGTCTTTAACGGAAGGACAAAAAGAAGAGCAGACGGCACACAGGCCGCAATCATGATCATTTTCAAGTAGAATCTCAAACTGCCGTACATCTTCGAAAACTTCGTTAGTCGTAAGGGATCAAAGGATGATGTCCGCGCTGCGGAAAATAGATGAGAAGCGGCTATTTCAACAACCACCGTGTAGGTACTGCACTAGCCAGAAGTATCTGCGACAGAAATCAGAATACACTCGTTTTCGCATGGTTGGATCAATTTCGCGTGGGACTAACCTGATTGAACCTAACGCGGGATAATTGCTCAACTCACGACTTTAACCAGCCCGCTTGATTCTCTGTAAATGCTCGAAATTGACGCTTGGATTCTTTCCAGATTAACTAGCTTTGCCCCTCCCTCCCTTTATCTATTTTCTTAGATCGACTTAGACTGCCACAACATATTATCTTTCTTCTTCTCTTTTCTTTTCTTTCCTTTTGATCTTTTAACGCCCTAAATCGCTGGCTATTTTGTATACTATATATTTTGTACACTCAATTACTTTGTAAGTCATAAGTACATATGTTTTGCAACGTTATTTGTCATATTTCAGTTAAACCCCAGAAAAGCCAGAAATATATTTTCAGCATATTTTAACGCGCCCCTGGCAAAGATCTCAAAAACGAGTTGCGGCACAATTTAAAGCAACAAATAGCATCGCGGGTCTCGTTGTGGTAACACACGGTTCGCCAGTTTTTTTTTTTTTTTTTTTTTTTTTTGATATCGGTGACTGCCATATTCTCTTGAGTTTCCAAATCGTAAAGAATCTTTCCCCAGGGATTGGTCAACTGTGTATGTCCCCATGCGACGTAACTTGCTTAAGGAACACGAGCCGATGATATGCAGGCAACGTATAATTGATTATCATTCGCTCTGAAACGCTGAAGTAATGACCAGTGCAGTGGTCCAGTGGTCATATTGAATGCCGCTGGATATATCAGCATTTGGCAACCTAACCCAGAGAAGCAGGAAATATGAAGCCACCGAATACCAATTAACTTCGTAGTTGCACGGTTCACATTCCATCATTTCTGAATATGCGAGGACAGTCCTCTTATTGTGCTTTTAATTCTTTTATTTGTTTCATTTTCAGCAAATATACTGGTTTTTTAAATTAAGCTTCTTTTTATACAGAGTTACAGATTATATTAATTTTATATAGAATATATTTAAGAAAGATATTTAATTTTTTGCTAGTTAAGTATTGATCGATTAAGTTACTGTACCTTTGTTCCGATAAATGCGTGCCATTTCCTCGAATCTAATATCATAGCAAATGCCAATACCTATTTTGTAGCCCTTCACATCGAACGTCGTTAGGGAGTTACCAGGACTGAGTGAATCACTCTCTCGAAAAGTAATCTTATTAGGAATGTCGATGTCGAATAGATGTACCTAATAACATAAAAATGTGGTCGCTAATTCTATTGCTGCAACTTTTGTAATTTAATATCAAAGTTACCAACTCCTAAACTTTAATTATTTTTTATTTAATAACTGACAGCGTTTTCATCACTTTCTTTTATTAAAAAATCTTATCATTTAATAATGTTTAAAAAGGAGAAAAAATAAGTATAATAATATTTTAAGTATGTGAAAAATTTATATTACACATTACAACAAAAATGGGCGTTTCCCGTATCATAACGTATTTTATAAACCGTAAATTATAGAATTGGTTATAGTATACGTATGTACATATGTATATTCCTAAATTATTCCTAGATAGAGTCACTTTCTTCACCCCAATATTTTCAAATTCAAAGCCATAAAGGAATATATTACTTACCTTTCGGTGTTTTGCTATCAAAGTTCCATCGGGACCCCAAATAGTACAGGTATTGTACAATTTATCGCCCTCTATTTCAGGCATCGTACCACCAACTACATAGATGTTGTTTTCTTTAGCTGCGTTCGATGAAGCAACGCTCGTTTCACCATCGGGAATACTCTCGGCCTATTTTGGAAAGTACTCTGCATTGCAATATTTCAATTAATGAAAAATAACTGTCTTTTGTTCCAACCATAAATTAAATTGAAATGTTTGTCAGTTTTTTATTTTTTAAATTATTAAAATAACTAAGTTTTATATTTCGACTTAATTAAATATGCAATTACTTAGCTAATAGTATATATAATAAATTGTTTCCACAGGTTCAAAATGAAAAATGAATATTTAGAAATATTTAATTACGACAATGCTATTTGTGTTAGCATCAGTGGCTTGTTACTCAACGACTTTGCTAGTACTTTTTGAAACATAAAGTTAGTTTTCAATTAACACTTATACTAGAGGCGGAATTATAAATGCAAAATAATTGATAATACTAATTTATAAGTACCGAATTATTAGTATCTTAAAAAATATATTTATACAAAAATCACGATAATCATGAAAATGGGGAAATCCTATATTCTCGAATCAATTCACAATTTATTTTGTATATTAATTAGATTCCGCGCTCGTCAGTACGTACTCACTGGCGACATCGAGAAAATGTATCGGCAATTCCTCGTACGACCAGAGGATCGGAAATATCAAAGGATATTATGGCGCAGCGCGAGTGGAGAAACAGAAACATATGAGCTTAACACCGTAATACTTTTATCATAGAAATAGAAGCAGTCCTCAATTCCCGCCCGCTAACTCCTATCTCCACCGATCCAAATGATCTCCTAGCCCTCACTCCCGGACATTTCCTCATTGGCGATTCATTAATGTGCTTACGTGATCGACATTTCAGAGACATTCCATCGAACCGACTCTCCAAATGGCAGCATATCCAACAGCTTAAACAACATTTTTGGAACCGCTGGCATAAGGAGTATTTGAACGAGCTAACCAACCGCAATAAATGGAGCAAGGGTGGACACAGCATCCAAAAGGGCACAATCGTCATCCTCAGAGAGGACAACGTTCCCTCCATGCATTGGCCTCTGGGCCGAGTTATCAAGGTTCATCCAGGCGCCGATGGTGTCATCCGGACAGCTACAGTTCAGACGGCAAAGAGCATTTTGGATCGGGGCGTCAAAAGGCTTGTCCCACTGCCAATTCAACCCGATCTCGAGAAACCCGAACAACTAGCCACCGAGACGAAATAAGATGGGAACTTCAACCACACCTCGCTAGTTTGATCGGTACCCTCTCAACGGGGGGAGAATGTTACGCCATGCGGCTTACCATAGGTCATATTTTAACTATCGATCGCGGCACTATAATGTCGCAGACGGATCGTCGCGTCTGCCCGGCAAACAAACATTGTAGTGGCAAGCGCATGGTTCATTAAGCAGGGCGACTTCCAGAAACGTCGACTCGTGGCCCGTATTTTACCTCGCAGTAAAAGAATGTGGCGTGATCCGAAGGTAGTGGGGGTCGCCTTCCAGAAAAAACGAAAAAAATCGAAAGGCGTTCAGAATTTTTCGAGAAGTCGAACCGTCTACACATCTGATATGTCGCGCATTACTTATCAACCAAAACGCAGTTACATTTTTTTTGTTCCATTTATATCTTTCTAGTTAATAAGTTGTTGAAATAAACATTAATTTATTTGTGTTAATTCTGTGGAATTTCATTGAACTACCCTTATTATCATAATCGAAATAAGGGGATCGATCAGTTCGTGGCGTCGATTATTTAATCGTAACGGGAACTTACAACTCTCGTTGACGTGCTATCTCGCGATTGCGTCTCTCCGCGAACGGTTGAAACATTTTCGAACCGAATCACGTGCCAGTGAAGAGTGCACTTACCAGTGACCACACAGTGCCACGTGACTTTATCAAGACCAGCAGCGGGAGCGGGAGCAACCACTACTGCGAAACCAGTGACGTCAGGCGCGTCATTTTCGAAGAAGCACATCCCATTGGCAAGGGAACACAACCACGCAGCCTTCCGCCGCAGCTGGACAGTCATCAACGCAACGAATTTCACAACTTAATAATACAACCGAACGAGTGGCCGTTGGCAAGGAACAAGGCGTTCCTCGCCAAGCATACACGCGACCTCACGCCGCACGATAGTAAGGTAAGCTCGTTCCTTATTTCGACCATCTCCTATCCTCGGCAACGATGACAAGCGAAGACCAACTCATCTCCCTGCGTCGGAGACGAGGCTATTGTAGCGGCCGATTCACATACGTATCGAACCGACTGGACGAGTACGAGCAATCCGAGCGTCAGCAAAACTCCTTGTTAACGAACTACGAGAAACAACTGACCGAAGCTGCGAGTCAATTCGAAGCGATCCAACTCGAGTTAGAAGTATTAGACGAGGAGGAACAAGCGCGCGGCTTCGAAATAAGGAATCAGTACGTCGCGGTAGACATAAAGCTACAAAATCTTCTGAGGAACGCGCAAGCAGCATCGCCGTCGACATCCATAAACCTTCCAACCTGTGCATCATCCGCAAGTTTAAATCCGATAGCCATTAAATTACCAGATCTTCGGCTCCCTACTTTTGACGGAAGCTTAGAGAAATGGAACACGTTTTATGATACCTTTTCTTCCACAATCGATAAAAATCCTAGTCTCACGGATGTACAGAAATTCCATTACCTGCAGTCCGCCCTGCAAGGAGAAGCAGCCGATTGTTTAAACGCGTTACCCCTTAGTAATGTAAACTACAGTCAGGCTATAGCCGTTCTCAAGGAGAGTTTCGAATGTCCACGATACACAGCTTTCAGTCATTGCATGGCAATAATTGATTATCCAAGGATAACCAAAGAATCTCCAACGGAATTAAGGCGCTTAGTCCACACATTTAAACAACACATATATGCATTGAACAAATTAGGAGAATCCTACCCCGATACCAGTGCTATGCTCAACAGCCTCATCCTCTCGAAAATACCACTAAGTATCCAAAAACAATGGGAAATGACGCTGCCCAATAACGAGGTGCCTCCGTACATTCATTTACTAAACTTCCTAGAGAGATTAGCACGAAGCTCCAGACCGACCACCACGGTCAAACAAACAAGAGAATCACCGGAACAAACTACTCCGGTCCGTCAACGCGCACCATGAGGGCATGCACTTACGGCGACACAGGTTACTCCAACATGCCCCACCTGTCAAGGACCACACCCCATTTGGAGATGTGACACCTTCAAAACCAAATCCCTTCGCGAACGCATTCGGGAGGTCAAAAAAGCATCACTATGCCTCAACTGCCTCGGGAAAGGGCACGCAACGAAGCATTGTTTCGCAGGATCATGTCGCGTATGCGGAGATCGACATCATACAATGCTGCATAGGACAAAACGCCATTCAGGGTCTCGTTCCAGCAAGTCCAGCCCGAAATCTTCCCCATCAAATAGCCGATCCACAACACCTTCTTTGCCACCCTACGTATCACCCACTCGTCGCAAAAAGCACACAACAGACCACAGATCGGAAACACCACGAATAGCCGCGTCTCCAAGTCCACCGCCCAGTGACAGACGAACACATAACCAATGACGCCGACGATCGACGACTCCGTTGATGACCGAACATATCAGACCAATAGCATCCGAATTATTATCCAATGATCTAATCATCACAGCGCAGATTAACATTTTGAATGATAAACAGCAACCAATCCGATGTCGAGCGTTGCAGTATCTTGAGGTCGCGATGGATGGTTTCGTTGGTAACATACCAAGGTGCGTCTATTAAGGCTCTTAGCGCTTTCGATTGGAATCGTTGTAGTATTTCGATGTTGGAGTTACTTGGACAGCAACAGCTGGTGATACTGTCATACACCTCCATTTATAAACTTTCGAAAATTGATGTGACCTTCAAACTTTAGTGTATTCTGTTTCACAGCACAAAATGTTTCCGAAACGTAAGTTTATTGTTACAATAAACTTGACTAGTGGCTCTGAAATACTATCCTTGAAAAAACAATGGGGAAATTGCAGCAAAAAAAAGAAGGAAATAAACAAAGACCTTGTTGGTTCGTAAAAATAAAATATGCTACAGGAAAAACTTTTTCCAACGGATTGAGATGCGACAAGCTTTAAAAGCTATGATGCGAATCGAGCGTTTGTCTACAAGAGCGCATTTTCGGTGGATATATATGTCGGAATGACATTGGGGATAGGGTTGTCGGTGTTTGAGGAGTCTTCATTGAAGGTAGCCATCGTTGCGGTGTAACGAAGATACGATTTATTGACACAGGTATGAATAACACAGGTTTGACAATCTACCACGGCGGTGAGACGTCCGCGACACTAGTGACAGTGGTCTCCGGTTCAATAACGAATCCGCGGCCAACGGGATGACAGATGGACGTTCTCGCTGAATCTAAATCTGATTCGTAAAAATAATTGCTGAGCGTAAAGACGTTACTCTTTGGTCGACGGGAGCGCGTAAAAGAATGCCCGTCCCGTCCCGATGATGCCACAGAGGAAAACTATAATGGGGTGTGTCTAAGGACACGAGATCATCGGATTCGTCGAGGAAAGCCTTCGTTTAGGAACGAAGGGAAATTGACGTTGCTGCTAATTGGTCAATCTCCATATCGGTGGTTAGAAAAAGATGCTAGCCGCCCTCGAGGGAAAGTTGCTAGTGGGAGACGCCGCTCGTTGAAAAATATGTCTCCCCTATCTTCCCGTAGTTGGGACAAAGACTGTTTGTCTGTTTGAAGGACTTTAGTTAACTAAACCTTAAGATTTATAACGGGCCCTCGGGCTAGCCGAACATGTACTGCGGAGACGCATCGACATCTGGCAATCATCTTACTCGAAGAATAGGGTCTGCGTGTGGCGAGCCACGGGACAGAAACCGTTGGAATGTTTACTGTCGCGTGTCACCACGAATATTTCTTTTGAGGAGATCTATAGAATTACTCCGTACCTTTGTTAGACAAAGCGTTCATCCCGTGACCGCGGCTACGTTCGGCGACTGATGGTCGCCTCGAGCCCAAGCTCATTATCACAACTCTCGAACAATTACAATCGGATTGAATAACTACAATTGTTCAATTACAGCTATAGTAGACTCTAGGTTACAATGTTGCGGGATTATCTAAAATTCCAAGGGCTCCGGTGTTCTTTCATCTCCGACATATAATTATATAATGACTCATTGAAAACCAGCTTTCATTTTTTGTTGATAGTATGGTAAGAAAATGTGAAGTTCGAACGCTTGTAACGATTGCCTGAGTTGCGTCATCCTTGGTTTTAGGAAAAGATAGGGAAGTCACTGAAGGGTGTCGCGGCTTCGATGTCTTTCGTAGCTGCGACGCGGAGGCCTCTCGGTTGTTCTTTGAACAATCGTCAACGTGGACGAACGTCAAAGCGAAACCACGCGAATTCGGCATTTCCGATAATACGGAACACTGTAAACGCGACTGCGTTGAATTCGTTCGATTAATTCCTAGCAGTATCTATAAACAGTGAACTTAAGGCCCCATACACAACTGCATACGCTAGGTTGTAAGAAATAATAGCTATATAAGTATGTAGCGGCACATGAGTTAGAGAACGATGCAAATCGAGAGCGACTCATATTATTGTTTTGCCCCGTGACACTTACACAGTCTTGACGTACATGTAACGTCAACAAATATCTCCAACAGACTCAGGAAACCTGAACCGCCTTGCACACGACACCGACTCCCAAAACAAAGGAATATGAATTCGGCACATAGGCATAAGATAAACTAACATCTAGAAGGGCTGAGTCTTGATCGAGTCTTTCAGTCTTTCGGTAACGGTCAAATTGCACACTTGTAATCCTATTATAAAATAAAGGTACCTCGAACTCTGGTTCAAGAACCCAACATTTTTTTATTATTATTTTCCCATTATTTTTACGTGACATTTTGGCGATCCTGCCAGGATCCATTCGCTTCAGTGTAAACGAAGTTACGATTTCAGTCTACGGACATTATTGAAGATCGAAGGATTCGAACTACTTGTGTTATGAACTTTGGTGCCAATAATTTACCACGGTGGACCAAATCAACGGGGCCACTGTCAGCATAGAACAAATCAACAGAACGAGTTTGACACTCAAACAACACATTTGAACGCGCCACAGAGGAAAACACCGCAAGGGAACCTCATTCTACGAACTTACGTATCAAGGTGAGAAAAGTCGGAATTCTTTTAAACAATATAGAACGCGAAAAGTTAGTTTCTCTAGTAACTCTAGCGAAGAGACAATATGAACAAGAAAGACTCAAAAGCCGAGACAAGTTTACCCTCTATATGTGGAGTTCAAAATAAAACGGGATCACTCGATTCCTCTACCAGAGCAATTTTAAACTTAATACAGAGACAGAACGAAGAATTTCGACAACAATTTAACGAAATAAAGAATGCTTTAAAATTAGCGAACGAAGAAAATAGAAAACGCGCTAACGAAATGGAAATATTAAGTAGAAACCTCTCTCGTGTTAAACTACCACAAATAAACGTAAAATCAACTGAATTTGGTTCTATGATGACTGACGATGACGATAATATATCAGTATTAAAACACGATACTAATCCACCTCCACCTATGCCACAAAAGCCACCAACATATGTCCAACCATCCAATCCAACAGCTGCAAACTCTGAAAATCTAAAAGATGTCCGATACTAAACGGAGAAAACGATATAAGTGTAGAAGATTTTATTCGTGAAATAAAAGAAATGAGAATGATGTGTAGCGAACAAACGTTATTATTAAAAATGATCAAAATAGAGAAAATTGTAGGAAAAGCCGCAATGACAATCCGCAATATCCATATTAACGAATTCGAAACTCTGTACGAAGGATTAAGACGTAACGTAGCTACTCAAGCATCAGTAAGAGAACACCAAGATCAGTTAAGAGTGATAAAGCAAGGAATAACCGAAAGCGTGCAAAATTATAACATTAGATTTCGACGTGTTTTCAACAAACTTCAATGCAGCATTACCAATGAATATAAAGACGAACTAACTCGATGAGCGATGAACGATCGACTATACATGGTTTCTGTGATTGACTATGTAAGAGGCCTTCGTTCAGAAATAGGACACGTGCTATTGGCTAATCCCCCCCCCCCAAACATCATCGATGCAGAAAAAAAGGCAATGGACGTGGAAAAATACTTTCGCGAAGACAACGCTCGCAGACGGATGACACGACAAACAACCACTCCACCATCTTATCGTAACCAGACGTCTCGTCCAGTAGGTAACCGCTTCACGATTACAAGTAACATGAATAACAAAACTCCACCCACACAAAACATTCTACCAAGAATGAATAATTTTACAAAGCTTGAAAATCGACCATTAAACGAAAGGCCACAAACGAAATGTTTCAAATGCAATCGATTGGGACACCTTGCCAATCAATGCCAAAATTTTCGAATACCGCCTCAAACAAAAGCCCCTCCAGGAATAAACCACATTCAAGAACAATCAGAATTAACAATGCTACCTCAGGAAGATTATCCACAATACGACTACAATTACCAGGACGACGAGGATTGCGATTTTTCGTTGACTCGGGAGCAGGAATCAACTTGCTTAAACGAGGATGCTACCCAGGAAGAACAATAATACCAGACACATAGAAATTCTCCATGGAACATTCCAAATACGAATCCAATTCCAAAATTAAACTAAATTTATTCAACAAAGAGATAGAATTTTCCTTAGTAGATGATAATTTCCCTATCATAGAAGACGGCATATTAGGTTTACCCGGTTTAAATCAATATCGATTCGAACTCTCCAATAAAACATTAAAATTAGATAATAATACTCTTCTGCTGCAGCAAGAACCAACCCTCGCATCGGGAGAAATCGTTCAAAAAATTGTATACTTCGACGGAAAGCCAACGCCAGTATGCTTTATCAATGGTGGTAAGTTTTCAGTCCAAATTTCTAACATTATTGAAAATATAAACACTGTAGATTAAATTGAAAAATTCAAATCTTTGATTCGACTATCGCATATAGAAAAACCTCTTAGAGAACCTATGTAGTATTTTCGTCTGTACCTACTTAAATTATATTTATCTTATTTTCCTTTAAGCATTCGTGAACGTAGTGGTAATGAACTTCAATGTGTTTAGAATTTTTTGTGAAATTTCCGTACTTTGCTATACTTATCACTCCAGAGTTATCGTCATAAATTTTTACAGGGTTATTGTCTAGATTTACATTGAAGACCTTCATAATTTCTCTAATAGACATTAATTCACTCACCGCTTCCGATAGAGCTACATACTCTGCATACGTCCAGGCTTTTGTCACACACCTTTGTTTTTTAGATTTCCAATCGATTACATTTCCATACAATTTAATTACATATCCAGAAGTAGATTTTCTATCTAAATGATCTTCTGCCCAATCAGCGTCCACATAACAATCTATCGTTTCACACTTTTCATTCCTTTTCTAATGTAACCTTAAATCTTTAATATTAAATATTTCAATATTTCGGTACAAATATTTCAATATTCGCAAAGCATATTTAAAATGTGTCTCGCTACAACAATCTTGAAATCTACTTAAGATAATTCACACTATAACTTATATTGGGTCTGGTATTTGTACTAATATACAGCAATGCACCAATTAAGTTCTTGTATCCAATGTCATTTCTATTTATCTCAGCGTTTTCAATTTTTAAATTTGTTTCCGTTGGTGTACAGTACAATTTGCTGTTTTGTAATTTATATTTGTTCGCTAATGATTCAATGTATTTCGTTTGGCTTAGTTTCATTTCATTTTTTATATAATCATACTCTATATTTATTCCAAAATATTCTTTTACTTCACTTAAATCTTTCATTTTAAATTTATCAGGTAATAGCTTCTTTACATTTTGTATCCTTTTTTTGTTTTTACTACAGATTAACAAATCGTCTACATATATTAGCAAATAAACAACATTTTTCCCCTCTCCATGAGTATATAGGCACAACTCTATGTTATTCTTCTTAAAATCCAATGTCGTCACATACCTATCAAAACACTCATACCAGTCCCTCGGACTTTCTTTTAACCCATAATGCGCTTTCGATAATTTACAAACTCTATTCGTTCCGTCTGCATATCCCTTTGCTTGATTTACATATACCTCCGAACTTACTTCGCCATTTAAAAAGGCAGTTTTTACATCCATTTGCTCAATGATTAATCCATTTTGACAACAATATGATAGAAGAGAAGAGAATATATGTCATCAACGACTACGTTTCTTTGTTGAAATCCTCTTACCACTAATCTAGCCTTATACTTGTCATCTGATTTTCTCGTGTAAACCCATTTTACATCTAATACTTCTTTGCCTTTTACCCTCTCTACCAATTTCCAAGTTTTGTTTTTATAGAGACACTCTATTTCTTTATCCATAGCCTGTTTCCAATCTTCACTATTTTCACAACAAGTCGCCTCCTCAAATGTGCAAAGGATATCTACTCTACAATAATTTGCGTGAATCTCACTACTGTTTTCCTTTTCTGGATACCTTACTGGAGTTTTCTTATTACGTGTAGATCTCCTAGGAATCTTTAAGCTTTCAGAACTATTATCATTTTCATCTTCTCTACTTTCTAACTCTTCCTTATTCATGCTGTCCAATAAATAATTATCTTTACTATCATCGCTAACTGCATCGAATGAATTCTCCTCAAAACCGATACATTTTTTGTCTGTTTCTACGACCTCTACATGTCGCTACTGTTATTTTTACACCTAATAGGACTCTCTAACCTACTTCACTATATCCTAACAGAATTCCCATATCTGCCTTCTTATCCCATTTAGAAACTCTTTTTTGTTCTGGCCTTCTTACAAAAACTTTACTTCCATATAGATGTAGATTTTTAACACTTGGTATTCTCCCGAAGAATATTTCAAAAGGTGTCTTTCTTTCTATAGTATTCGCTAATATTCGATTTTTCAAGTATGCCGCTGTACAAACTATTTCCGGCCAGTACCTTTTATGTACTTTCGCTTCCGCAAACAAGCAACGCGCCATGTCCATCACTGTTCTATTATACCTTTCCGCTGTCCCGTTTAATTCATGTACGTATGTTGGGCAATTATTCTTATACCTTTATCCCTAGCAAATTTATAAATTCGATTATTTAAATATTCTTTACCATTATCGCATCTTAATATTTTTAACCTCTTGCCCGTTAAATTTTCGGCTTCATTTACGAACTGTACGAAAGAATCAAAGACCTCATCTTTTGATTTTATACAATAGATCCTAGCTATTTTACTATAATCATCGATAAATGAAATGAAATATTTTTCTCCATTGAATCCGGTGGTCTTAAAGGGACCACATACGTCCGTATGAATAATTTCCATTATTTCCCTAGCCTTAGTTCGATTATTTTTGAAAGGTAAGTTATGCATTTTGCTTTCTATACACACCCTACATTTCAAAAGTTCCTTTTCAAATTCATTCGGTATGCCAGTCACTAGCTGCTCTTTACCCAAAATCTCTAAATATTTAAAATTTACGTGTCCTAGCATCCTATGCCATCTTTCCTTTTTACTCATACCACTACGTTCGGCGCTGTTTACTAAGTGCTTCTTCCTTTCAATATACTTTTCATTTTATATGTACCATTCTCTTTGACCGTTAAAGCTGTAAGTTTATTGTTCTCATCTATTATTTTTGCAATATTTCCTTTTGAAATAACCATATTATTATTATCCGTTAACTTGCCGAAACTAATCAAGTTTGCGGACATTTCTTTCACATAAAAAATTTTATTCATATTTATTTTATTTCGTTTTTCAAATGCTTCAAAATAGCTTATAACATTTCATACTTTTGTTGCCTTTATCGATCTATTATCGCCCAAATATATGTCGGGTTAACATTAGAATTAGGGTTAGGGGTGTAAAGCGAATCTTCGTTTGGATTACACGTCGTCGTTATGCAATAGAGAAGACATTGGCTAGTGCAAATACGATTACCATAGAACCGGACAAGTAACCGTGGTGATTAGATACTCGAGAGACTAATGACAATGATCCTAGGTTCAATAACGAATCCGCGGACAACGGGACGGTAGTCGTACGCACTCGCAAAAATCTAAGTCGGATTCTGTGTTAGTATTCGCTGACCGTAAGGAGTTAATCCTTTTTTTTTGTCGATGAGACCGCAAGAGAGAATGACTTTCCGTCCCGGTGATACCCCAGAGGAAAACTATGACGGGGTGTGTCTAAGGACACGAGATCATCGGATTCGTCGGGGACATACTACGTTCGGAAAGTAAGGGAAATTGACGTTGCTGCTAATTGGCCAATCTCCATATCGGTAGTTAGAAAAGGATGCTAGCTGCCCTTGAGGGAGGGTTGCTAGTGGGAGACGTCGTTCGTGGAAAAATAGGTCTCTCCTGTCTTCCCGTAACTGGGACAAAGACTGTGTATCTGTTGAAGGATTTTAGGTAACTAGATATTAGTGTTTATGACGGTCCTCGGGCTAGCCGATCACGTACTGTGGAGACGCGTCGACATCTGGTAAACATCCTGCCCGGAGAATAGGATCTGCGTGTGGCAAGCTACGGGACAGAAACCGTTGGAATGTTTACTGCCACGTGCCGCTACAAATCTTTCTTTTAAGGAGAGCTATAGGATTACTCAATGCCTTTGTTAGGTGGAGAGTTCGTCCCGTTGACCGCGGCTACGTTCGGCGACTAATTGTCGCCTTGAGCCCAAGCTCATTGTCACAAGTCTCAAACAAATACAATTGGTTAGAATGATGGCAAATCGTTTAGTTACAACTGTAGATTTTAATTACAATGTTTTTATGGATTTTCTCGAGGTTTCAGAGAGAAGGCACCGGTGTCCTCTTATCTCCGACATATATATTTACCGGTTCTTTAAGGTCGATAGATTTATCAAAATAATTTACGTCGTTAATAATGTGATCGGTACAACCGCTATCTAATAGGCATGTTATTTCGTTACCACTTATCTCGTTCATCTCGCTGCTGTATGCTGCGTGTGCTGTTGCCATCCATATGCCTGCTCCTGAGTTGCCATATTCGCTCGTGCCGGCTGCTGATTGACGATGGAAGTTTCCACGCCCCCTGTTCGTATTGCCTTTGTTTCCTCTTCCTCTGCTGCGACTACGTGTTGACCCACGCCGATAACTGTTACTGCTTCCCGCTTGGACGCCATTTTGACACTCTCATGCAAAATATCCCACTCTTCCACATTTGAAGCATCCTTCCTTTTTTGCAGCAAAGGCATTAGTTTTCATTTCTCCTCCATTAGACTTATCTTTCTTTTCCGCTATTTCTATTTTATTCTTCACGCACGCTACCGTTTGTTTCTCTTCTTTCACTGCATCTATTATATCCGCTATGTAGCTATACTCTTCGGGTAACGTATTGTTTTCGCACGTTCGCGGGGAGACGCGATCTCGAAGAAGCGCGCCAACGGGAGTCGTAAATTCCCGTTACGATTTGCTAATCGACGCCGCGAATCGCTCGATCCCTTATTTCGTTTAGGATAATAAGGGTAGTTAAATGAAGGATAACGCTGTTGCTAACAGGTTATTATATATTTTCACAAACCAACAACTTCGGTGTAACACAAAATGAATATTTGTTATGAGATGACTACGAATGAGTGCGACCTGAGTCTCTAGACGGATTATCGCGTATACTGATGGATTTGTCGACTCACTGTATTCGAATTGCTGACCGCTTGACGAGATGCTTGATTGAGACTGACTGATCTTCGGGTGTAAACCCGGTCGAAGGATGTTGACTGTTCGAAGGATGTAAAATCAGTGATGTTCGGAGACGATGCTGTAGCGGAGGAAAGCTAAGGATGGGTGTGTCTAGCGCACGGGACCATCGGATTTGTTGATGACGATTTTGACTAAGGGAGTGAGGGAAATAGTCTTCGTTGTTAATTGGTTAAACGAAGGGTCTTAACCGCCCTCGAGAGAAAGTGGTTCGCGGGAGGAAAGTTGCATCATACGTGAGAAAAACCAACTTTCCCTTGCCAAGCCGTAGTAAACAAAGGTCTTTAGAAATGCTTTGGAAACAGACGTTTGTTCAGTTTGAAGGACCTCGACTAGGAAATTCCTAAGATTTATGGAAGATACTTGAGACTATTGAGGGTACGCAGTGAGTATCCGAAGACATCTGGTTGCCATCTTGCCCGCGGTGTGTGGTCTGGGCTAGGTAGAGTGTTACGTAACACGTATTTATCATGTAATTCAGCTTTTCCCTCTCACTCACTTTTGCGCCTGCACCTTTTAATTCATTTATTAATTTTTCAAGATCGCTAAAAAACGATGCTGAATCACTGTATTTATCAAGACGTATCTTCTCCAATCTCCTACTGCACACGATCTAGTGCCGTCGATTCTTTCAAGTACACTTCGTCGAACTTTTTCATTATTTCATACGCTGTTTTTTCTTCCCTTATATATTCTAATTGTCTATTTGAGAAGGCACTGTAAATTATATTTATCGCCTTCAAATCCTTTTTATCCCAGTCTGGATTGTCTGTTTCAGTCTTCACTCTAGTTATAACAATATCACATTCTTTATATCTCAGAAACATTGTTATTCTTTTCTTCCACATACCATAACCCTCACCATCGAATATCGATAGCATAATTTCCGATCTCTCCATTTTAATTGATTTTCTATTCTTTACTCAAGCGTTCCTACGTGCTTGAAGTATTTTTTCTTTTATTTTATATTCTTTGAACGTTTCTTCCCTTACTAAACTCGCAAGACTAAAAACCACGCACTAAGTAGCTTGCAAAACTAGTAACCACGCTCTGCTACCATGTTAAGGTATAGAGAGGATTCGAAAATACAAATAGTTTACTTTATTTCGAACACAACAGCTATACATATATATATTACACTCTGAAGACTTCGATAACCTTCTTGCACGCACGCTTGTTGTCAACCACCTCCTCTAGATTCTCCTAACAGCCTCCAATCGTCTTTTGTCTCTACTGAGACCTGGACGCCCTCTGACGCTTACACACACATTCACGTGTACAGTGTAAATGTATCATCTACCTAACAAGATCATCAACGTAAAATCCTACCGTCCTCCCGAACATCATAAAACCGAAATAAATAAACAGATGACTGAAATGTTAAACAAAGAGATTATAGAACCCTCCGACTCTCCCTATAACTCTCCTGTCTGGGTCGTTCCAAAGAAAATCGACGCATCAGGGAAACAAAAGTGGCGAGTAGTGATTGACTTTAGGAAGTTAAACGAACTAACAGACCAAGACGCGTATCCACTACCTGACATTGACGATATACTATCACAGCTAGGAAATAAGAAATATTTCTCCTCTTTAGACTTATCCTCAGGGTTCCATCAAATACCCATGGACGAGAATTCAAAGAAATACACTACATTTAGCACACCACAAGAACACTTCCACTATAATAGAATGCCATTCGGGCTCAAGAACGCACCTGCTACCTTTCAAAGAATGATGGATACCACGTTAAGAGGTTTGATTAACAATCATTGTTTCGTTTATCTCGATGATATCATTATATTCGGGCAATCGATAGAAGAACATACTAAAAACTTAGTCATTATATTCCAAAGACTCGGGAAAGTAGGTCTAAGAATACAACCAGATAAATGTGAATTCTTAAAGCCCGAATTAGAATATCTAGGACATGTAGTGACAGCAGATGGAGTAAAACCTAACCCTAAAAAGATAGAAACAGTAAAGAATTTCAAACTACCAAAAAATCCTACAGATGTAAAATCATTCCTTGGGCTAGCTGGATACTATAGAAAATTTATTAGAAAAATTGCCAAACCTCAATCTATTTTTAAAGAAGGACATTTAGTATTAATTCATAACGATCATAAAGAACACAAGATAGATACTGAATGGCCAGGGCCATACACCATTGAAAAAGTGAAAAACCCCTTATTATGAAATAATAGTAAATCACTCGATTAGGAAAATACATGGTAACCGTATTAAACCTTACTTTCCAGGACGATCTTCACCTTCTTCATAGTTAGCTAAGCTAAACGTTATACCCCTTAATGGTAGTTCTATATATCAAGAAAAATTAGCTCATGCATACTTATATAGCGAATCCGTAAAAGTAATTATAGGTTTAGACATTAAGGATATATATGCAAAACTCAGCGAAATTAAAAGATTTAGACTAATGTTAACAGAACATTTTAAAAGTGAATGCCCGTATTCCAATGAAATGATTACACGCGCTCGCAAAAGAAATTTAGACAATGTAATCATGCATATTAAATTTATGACACACACTTGTTACCGAAGAGGGTCATTGAATTTTGTTGGATCCATTTCTAGAAGTCTATTTGTAACTCTGGATAACGATAATTTAGAATTAATGAATAAAAATATAGATAAATTTTTTGATGAAAACAATAACTTAAAAACCAATATAACTTACAAAACAAATTTCAAAACTATAGCTTTACTCTTAACTGACAGTCTAGAAGAAATCCTAACAAAAATTGAAAACGCTCCAAAAATCATTAATAATGTATAATCGTATAGAATGCACCTCAATCAAATTTCCAACGAAGTAAACTCTCTTAATTATGAACATAGAATTAGAAGTCTTAAGAAATAGGAACTAAGTGTCTTATAAATTATTAGTTATATTGATCTAGCATTACTAGGAACATATGTATATTTAACAAAATAGGATTATTCGATATTATAAGCAAATGCCTACCTTCCAAATTATGTATTCGCGTATTATGTTGTAAAACCAAAGAAAAAAAAAAGACACAGGTATAATCAATATCTCTAGACCAATAGAGACACCTAGCGCAGCTTTAAACACATATTCCACACCTGAAATACAACCATTACGAGAATTACCTGAAGACACCAATTCAGTCATCCTCGAAGCAAGGCATGTAAGATTCCAAAAGGGCATACAAAAGGAGGCACTACACCGAAAATAGGAGTCTGGAGGACCAGCCGCACTCTAACACTGGGGGAATGTAACGTCAACAAATATCTCCAACCGACTCAGGAAACCTGAACCGCCTTGCACACGACACCGACTCCCAAAATAAAGGATTATGAATTCGGCACGTAGGCATAAGATAAACGAACATCTAGAAGGGCTGGTTCTTGATCGAGGCTTCAGTCTTTCGGTAACAGTTTAATCGCACACTTGTAATCCTATTATAGAATAGAGGTATCTCGAACTCTGGTTCAAGAACCCAACATTTTTTTATTATTATTTTCCCATTACTTTTACGTGACAAGCAAAGCGTAACGATAAACAAACTCCGGGCAAAACAATGTTGCCGCTACGTGCAATCGTCAACCGAGGTTGAATTTAAAGTTTTCGATACTCCCCCGAGTATAAATAAAAGAACACGATCGTTAAGACAGTTAGTATCGAACATTCTTATAGCGAATTAATATCGAACGAACGTAAGCATTACCTTGTATACACATATCGAGCAACGCTAAGCGAACGACGACTAATTCTGTACTGCAAATAATTTTAAATACATTTGACTACACTAAGTATCAACTCGTCTGGTCATTAATCAACAACGCGTTTAATCGTCCTCCACATACATGTTGTATAAGCTACTATGTGTATATTTATTTATGTTTCCCATAGTACAGAGGTATTCCTTATTTTATTGTAGCTGTGTAATTTCAGTAGTCTTGCATAAAGGACATCTGTTTTGTTGCAATTGTATCAGCTATTAATTGTAATACTTGAAGCGTTTGTATCTAATCGTCATGCATCTGTGGTGGCACACGACCATGGAACTTTCCAACGGCTTCGCGACACAAAGCGCTATACCTTCAAAGCGTAAGGCCGACACGCCTAATGTACCATTGATATCCCTACAGTTCTTTCGCCGAATATTCGGAAGAATGCATACGCGGCAACCGTTGCGGACATCTAATAAACGCGTGCGTAGTGGAGATATCGAGGGGCAACAAAGAAAAGAATCCATTTGGTTTCGAATCAAAGATTCATTCTGCCCCGAGCTGCGGAGTGCGAAAGGTTAAGCGTCATAGCGAAGCAAACAAAATTAGAGATACGTGATTATTGACTCTTGATAGTTAATCGTTAATCGTTAATCGTTAATTGTTGTTCATCGTTAATCGTTAATTGTTTTTGATCGTTCATCGTTAATCGTTAATTGTTGTTGACAGTTAATCGTTAGTCGTTAATTGTTGATCATAAATTGTTGACTGTTGATTGTTAATAATTTAATTAACTTTTTTGTTGAACATCAAGAGTATTTCTTGTGGGCACCTTCACCCACTATCCACCTCACATCGTTATTCTACATACGGAAGGCAAGATTGATATCAAGTTCGAAGGACAGACCGCAGAAGTATGGTCTCTGCTATTACCACGAGACCTTTCGAGACCGCGCAAGGAAGTGCCGGGCCCCTTGCAACTGGACCCAGTGAAACGAGACCAGCCGTCCGTAAACGCGGCATGTGGCGATGGCTTTAGTATCCCGTCGCATTTTCGTGACGGACAGGGCACCAAGGATCTCTTTCCTTGTGAACACCGGTGTCAATATAAACGTATACCCGTGCAACAAACTACGCGGATCCGCGAACAAAGATACGTACGAGCTGTTCGCGGCGAATCGAGTGGTCGAAGCAAACCGAAAACGCCTTTCGCGAGTCAAAACGCATCGTCTCTGACGCCACAATGTTAGTGTCACGACCGGCATACTTCAAATCCGATGGACTGACGATGGAGATAAAGATGTGGCGGCACTCGGCGACAATCGGCGGCAATATCGCTGAAGTGTCTAATGAACCATCAACATCCCAACGGTCCTTCCGCCGAAGGTTCTAGAAGAAAGAGCACGTGGCAACGGTCGCGGACGCCTAGCAAATGCAAATGCATGGTGGGGATGTTGAGGGATGACAAAAGAAAGTAATCGGATTCGATCGAAAGTCAAATCATAAGAGCTTCAGTCTTGGAAAGTCACGCCTAGAGTTTGGAAGTGGATTGTAAAGTGAATTGTTGTTAGAAAAAAAATAAAGTTTCTTTTTTTTATTTACACCTCAAATTTCTTTTTTTATTTTGTTGTTTTACGTGACATTAGCGCATCCGGTATCGGCAACAGCGCGTGAACGACAAATGGCAGCCGCTAGGATTCGTTACAAAATCTTTGTCTCCCGTGCGATTAATTCTGTATTTAGAATAATTATAAATATATTTGACAATATCAAGCATCAACTCGTCACGTCATTATTTAAATCATCCACCACAAATCCAAAAACAGAATAAGGAAAACAGAGAAACGAACAAATAGAAAATTAAGTTGCTAACATGTTTTTCTATAATAATATTTTAACATCAATATTGTAATACGCAATGTGTTACGCCGCCTAAAACATCTGCACGCCAGCCCGCGCGACCGGACAACAACCGACCTGCGTAACGTCACTTCGACCCTCAATAAACCTAAGGACCCACCATAACTTTCACTTCCCTGTATTGTTTCGCCATGTGTCTTCAATCCGTTTGTCTTGAAGAATTTCTAAAGCTTAAAAATATTCTCGAAACACAGTCGGTTTTTAGAGAGGTCCTTGGGTTTATTAGTCGCACTTAAAACACGGAGAAAGCGAGTATGCACCCATTAGGAAAATCCGAATAGCCCTGTAATAAAACAAGCTAGGTTTTTCTCACGCACACAGTCATCTATCCACCACGATGGTAGGAGACTCCCTACTCATCCCTTCGAGCAGTAGTGCAGGTCATGACCAATCGACACCGCGGTTCGTTGCCCTCACTTTTCCTAACGAAAGTGGGAACAACGAATCCGCGTTCTTTAGGCACAGGGGCACACCCACACCGAACTTTTCTTCCGTATTAGAAAAAGAGCGACAGACAGTCTAAAAACTAACGCCTAACGCGGCAGTCTACACATAGCGCGAGAGTCGCATACTTCACGCAAATCTTTTGTCGGTTCTCGGTGTTGTTGAACACACATCTTCTCTTCTAAATATATTATAGTGCTAAGTCCATTAATACATTAATTTCCATTATAAGAGCCCTGCTCTAGCGTACATATCTATCGCATCTTCGTGCGACAAGTTGTTAACTATTTATTTCTCTACGTCAGTGTAATCTAAGTGTTGGAAATATATAATTTATGTAGTATCGTGGACGAAAGGCCTAAGAAATATCGGGCGAACTATGAACAATGTCGCGAGAGCCGAGGCGCCGTCGGGCCCATCAATGTGTCATCGGTCCTTTCAAGTGCATAGTTTCGTGGAAAAGACCTACGTGACCCTGGCCACGAGCGTCTGCAGAACACGTGTGCGGTGGGCCTAGGAAAAAGACAACAGAATGCGGCAACGACCAGAGCGTGAGTCGAAAAGCAGAGTGCGAGTCGAGAAGCAGAGTGCGAGCTGAGCGGAGACAGAGGTTGCGAGTGGCGTTGCCGAGAGAGTGTGGATTGCGCTGTTTTCTGTGCGTTTGGCGTGAATAGTTCAGGTTGAACAACAATCGTCTTTTTCTGTCTGATTAACATCTCTATTGTCCACTCTTTGTAAACACATATCACGATATTACATATTTTTGGGGGCTCAGCCGGGATTGGACAAGACAGAAAACGAAACGGTTTAACAGAGCTATTCGAGCTAGTTGTGAATTTACCGGTACGCGGTGCGGTAAAAGACGATATCGTTGACGGTTTAAGTTTGTGTAGTGTGAAAAATGGCAAACGTCGGGGACGAGCGATTGTCGGGTGAAGAGGGTTCGACGCTGGAGGAGCTGAGGAGTAAGCTCGCGCGAATGAACCTCCCTATATCGGGTGCGAGGTCAGTGCTGATTGCAAGGCTGAATCGGGCGTGTAGGGCTGGACAATCGTATCGTAAGGGATCGACGGGCGGTGAAGAGCTAACCGGTCAACGAGATTTAGAAAATGTACAGAGAGCTGAGCGTGATTGTAACGAAGATGAAGATGTTGAAAAAATGAATACGAAGGAGTTGAAGGAGCGCCTCGCTAGTTTGGGTTTAAAAACGACGGGAAGAAAAGTAGAATTACGCGCACGGCTACAAGCGGCCATGGATGGTAACGACATATCGTCGGAAGAAGAAAGCGACGACGAAAGTGAGGATGAAGATGACAAGAAAAACGCAAGAGGATACAAGAGAGATACGCGAAGGGTGTATCAGGACCGTGATGAATATTGTCGAAGGGCATGCGTTGGTTCGACACTGAGTTTTAGAGACGTCGAAGATGCATTAGAGTCGTTTAGTGGCGACAAAGGTGAAAATGTCGAACGATGGTTCGAGTCGTTCGAGGAAGTCGCTGATACGTGCATGTGGTCGGATGGGCAGAAGGCAGTCTACGCCAGGAAGCTGCTGAAGGGATCAGCGAAAATATTTGCGAGATTCGAGTGTCATGCCAGGACTTGGCATGAGTTGAAGAGGGGGCTAGTTAAAGAATTTTCGAGGAAAGTCAACAGTAGGCAAGTTCATCAGAAACTTGAAGAAACAAAAAAGGAGAGTGATGAAGCATGTTTGGCTTACATGTACCGCATGCTCGAAATAGCCAGCCATGTGGACATGGAGGAGGAAGCAAAGGTGGAATACATAGTGGATGGAATAATAGACGACGAGAACAATAAGGCTGTATTGTACGGCGCTACGTCAATCAAAGAGTAGAGGAAGAGGTTAGTGACGTACGAAGAGCAGAAGAGTCGCAGAGCAAAGTCGATTGTGAAGCCGGCTAAAACCCAGAAGAACGGAAAGCCCAGTCAATCTGTAGACGCAATGAAGAAAAGAAGATGCTTCATTTGCGATAGTGAGGATCATCTAAGTGTTAAGTGTCCGGAGAGGGGAGAAGGTGTTAGGTGTTCCGAGTGCAGCGGATTTGGACATATTGCAGCGAGGTGTACGGCACGACCGAAAGAGACTTGCGTAGTGTCAAGATCCGAAAAAGGGAAGTATGTGAAAGAAGTGGCGATAGATGATTGTAGGTTTGTGGCACTAGTGGATACAGGTAGTGACTTTACGTTCATACGAGCGGATGAGTATGCGAGGTTAGGATCACCACCTCTGGGAAACTGCAAACTTAGGTTTGATGGTTTTGGTTCCGCTGGCAATAGTACCTGGGGCGAGTTTACAAGGGTAATGACGGTCGACGGGTACGACTTTACTGTCACCCTGCATGTTGTCTCCAATAAGGTAATGACAAGACACAGTCTACTCTTAGGTACCGATTTTTTAGACCAGGTAGAGTTGCGAGTCAAACGGGGCGAGGTGACATTTTTACGACTCGACGATCAGACCGACGGTCACGAGGACGCGCCGGATGTACTGAGGGTAAACGCGATAGAACAATCCGACGAGATCGACTTGTCGCATGTACGAGAACCTCATTACCGTGAAGCCATTCGGGATATTATTAAAGGGTATAGGCCGGAGAAGAAGAGAGACGTCGGGATAACCGCGAAAATAGTTCTGAAAAGCGACAAACCGGTAGCGCGAAGACCGCGAAGACTGGCGCCGTCGGAAAGAAGGGAAGTAAATGATCTGATGGAAGCGTGGACAAACGAGGGTGTCATCAAATCGTCAGACTCGGAGTATGCGAGTCCGATAGGTGTAGTTAGAAAGAAAGATTTGTGTGTGCGTGCGGGGGGGCCTTGTTACCAGGCGAGTTTAAGTATCAGGTGTGTCATCGGCCGGGGAAAAGTATGCAGCATGTAGATGCTCCGAGTAGGAACCCCCTGCCGAGCACTATGTATGTAACGGAGAGTGAAGACGGGCTGATTGCACGGTTGAGAAGGGCACAGAACAAGGACATTGAAGTCCGTAGGATTTTGGACGCCGCAACGTGCAGTCAGGCCGATGGGCAGGTAGTAAGAAACAATATTTTGTATAAGGAGTGTAAGGACGATGTGCTAATAGTAGTATCGAAGGCGATGCGGGCTCAAGTAGTCAGGCAAGCGCACGAGCGTGGGCATTTTGAGGTTACCAAAACAGAAGTTATGGTCAAGAAGGACTTCGGGTTCAAGGGGTTACGCGAAAAGGTCGAACACGTGGTATCCAACTGCCTTGACTGTAGCCTAACCGAACGAAACATAGGTAAGCTAGAAGGGAACCTGCGAAATTACAAGAAAAGAAGAAAGCGTGCGAAGCAGTACCGAAGGAAGGACCCGCACACACCTCGATTTTATGAAACCTTGGGTCCTAAACGCCGAAAGTGACGCATCTGATGACAGCGAGATAGAAGGCAACATCTGAGGGCAGATGTTATTGCAGGATGGCCGAATGTAGTATCGTGGACGAAAGGCCTAAGAAATATCGGGCGAACTATGAACAATGTCGCGAGAGCCGAGGCGCCGTCGGGCCCATCAATGTGTCATCGGTCTTTTCAAGTGCATAGTTTCGTGGAAAAGACCTACGTGACCCTGGCCACGAGCGTCTGCAGAACACGTGTGCGGTGGGCCTAGGAAAAAGACAACAGAATGCGGCAACGACCAGAGCGTGAGTCGAAAAGCAGAGTGCGAGTCGAGAAGCAGAGTGCGAGCTGAGCGGAGACAGAGGTTGCGAGTGGCGTTGCCGAGAGAGTGTGGATTGCGCTGTTTTCTGTGCGTTTGGCGTGAATAGTTCAGGTTGAACAACAATCGTCTTTTTCTGTCTGATTAACATCTCTATTGTCCACTCTTTGTAAACACATTGTATCACGATATTACATTTATAATTCTGTGAATCACAGTGTTATACAAACTCAATCACCCCTATTATCTCAACGGAAATCAGGGGATCGATCAATTCGTGGTGTCGATTGTTATAATCGTAACGGGGATTTACGACCCCCGTTGACGTCTCTCCTCGCGATTATGTCTCCCCGCAATTGGTCGAAATTTACACAATGTGAAAATGAAAAAATTGGAAGCAACCGAACTACGGATGAAACTAAATCACTTCGCTGCTTGTAAAGATAACTTTTAGTGTTATAAACATAAGTCAAGTAGCAAAGAGCATAAATTGAATTTACCCAAATTCTTCTTGAAATCTGACAAAATGATTCTTTATTTTGTCAAAAAAATCTTTACGTATTTTCCATTCCCATTCGTCGCTTTTTTCAGTGGCGTGTTTATCGCTACGTCGAAACTCCGTCGGGTAGCAGTTAATTTCATTTAATATAAAGTAGAAAACTATTCAGAAACGTGTATACGTTACACAGCAACAAACCAGTCGCCCTGTTATTACCTCGTTCTCAACAGTTCAAATTTCAGAGACAACCGACTACTTAGTATCGACCCAGTACGTCATATTTACTCGCCAAAAGTATTGTAAACGAAAATTGTAACCAGACGTGCCGTTAGTAACTACCATTTTTCGCGAAACTTCTTTTTCATTTGGCGGAAATTTAAACAAACCCCGAAACACCGTGGCGTTTTGCAACTGTCTTTAATCCTTTAAGATAAAAAAGATTGACGCAAAATTTTGACGGGATGAAATTTCACGATATATTCAGGTGAAACGATGCGAAATTAGAGCGAAGCTTATAATGGGAATATAGTTTGCTTGTCTGTTGTCATAAAATGAGATATGTAGAATATATTAAAAAATAGAGTATATGTAATACGAAACTTTATATTATTCATGTTATTATGGACAAAATATCACAATATGTTCATATATTTAAATCTCATCCGAAAAAGATTATTGTATGTAGAACACAGTTTAACTGTATTTTGAATTCTTGTTTATCAGATCACAATTGATAAGTTGATATTAGGATGATTATCCTCATTTGAAACAATTTTGTGACTGTTACTTGTCAATATACTTTATATCTTATGTACATTTTAAATATAGTACGCAAACTCGAAGTTGCAAGGAACATTAATAAAAATTCAATATTTCAATAACGCCTTTCATGATTATAATTAAATATTTTTTCAAAACGTTGTATCAGTGTTACATCTAGCACCCCCTCCCCCACACACAAAAGTTTACCAATTTATAATATATGTACTAGTAGATTGACAAGTTACGATTTACAGGTTATATAGAATTCTATTTTATGATTTTATAATTTTTCGTTAAATAGAATAATCAAATAACTTGCAATTAGTAAAATTTCATTTGTTTTATCGTCAAACTTGTGCAAGGGAACATATTAATGCTGGTAACTTTAGTGACTTGCAAAATTTCAATAGTGCAAGACAGGCCAGATATTCAATTGCAATTGGTTGCTATCCATATTTTCATCGGTCTTACAATAACCTTATGTTATCAATTATGAATTAAAAAGTTAATGAAATCACAACTCACCCAAGGCCAATGGGTATGACTTCTTTTCGAAGATCGATTGAAATCTCGAGTTTGTTGTTTGAGACATTCAGTTACCACAAGACAAAAACACCACTCCATTACAGCCGACGTAAACAAAACATGACAGATTCTTCCAATTCTCGGACAACAAACATAGGCTTACATACTGTTTTAAAGTCACAGTCTGTCGTTGAACTTTCGCCAAGTAACTTGATACGTACATATACACGTCCCTCGAAATCAGTTTTCGACGAAAATACATACATGACATGTTATGTTGCAACCGAACGTGAATTTCTCGCGGGAAATAGCCTGATATCGTTTATTTATGCGTCTCTCAAATACGAATTTTACTATACACTTCGTTTAAGGCACGCCATTTTGCAAAACGATTATCGAAAGATTACTGCTTACATCGAGATCGAGAATAGATTCGCAGGAAGCTGGATGCCGCGATTTCTTCCCGCGCTTTACTTTCTTCCGAAGTTGTGATTGGTTGATTTCCTGCTGCCATATTCGGTTTCGCCGAGAATCGTGAACACGTACGCTGGAAGCAATGCGGGGTAATTATTTAATTTATTTCATAATATTATTTAACATATATCGTGAAAAGTTCTGAATATTCGGATTCTTCTGTTATCGTTTCATCGTATGTTAGCATTATCAGCTCTCGATATCGAATTGACAAACAGAATTTTTCTCATACAAAGTAAGTCACATTAAGTATATGTATATGTATAGTCGAAGCAATGCAATTAAAAATTTTTCCATTTTAATTGGTATTATTTATCACAGACATTTTACCGAGCATTCATTTTATAAATCTTATACATATATATATATATATATGTCGGAAATGAAAGGAAAGCCGAAGCCTTTCCTTGGAAATTTTGGGAACATCCTCTAGTACCTTAGCCTAGATTTTATTATAGTTGTAATTGCTTAAGATTTGTAATAAGCGAGATTGGGTTCGAGGTGACAATCGGTCGCTGAACGTAGCCACGGTCACGGGATGGATGTTTTATCTAACGGAGGTCTGGAGTGGTTGTATGTGTTTTCCGAGAAATGTGGTTGTGGCGGCATGCGGCCTCGAGAGCGGTCCGAGCCACGTGTGATGTTGCCTCGGAGGTGCCGATGCAATGGTACATACATTGTATTAGTAATCAAAACTCCAGGCAGAAACTGCCTAGCAACGGCGTTTGGAACTTTCTCGATGCTTCCAACGAGTGTGCCTAGCAACGGCGTTTGGAACCTTCTCGATGCTTCCAAACGGGTATAGAAAACAAAATGCAATCGTACAGGGAGAAAAATCTCCACGAGGCTGGCATTCTTGCGACTGCCTTGGAGAGTGATACATCGAGCATTTTCGACGATCGCATTTGCGTCTAAGTTAGTTTCGCTTAGTAAGGAGTTATTCCGTTGACCGTGGATTCGTTTGAACTCAAACATTGCTAATAGTATTATTTAATTTAATTATTCGTAGATCGTATTATTCATTAGGCTTAGTGTTTGTTAGACTTATTATTAGTCGTACTTATTATTTGTTAAGCTTAGTGATAGACCTGTATATACGTGTAAATAAAATCTCGGCTTTGTGAAACGATGGCTAGTCCACATGAAGAGTCGTCGCGCGCCCAAAATTCGAATCGTGACCCGACATCAGAAGTGGGATCAGAACCGTTTAAAGTGCTACAAGAGCAAATGGTCCTTATGCGCGAGTTAATTCAGACGCTAGCGCACAAACCGGAGGTGCAAAGACCGAGTACGGAATCTAAGGATGTAACGTTACCACGTTTTGACCCCGAAGGTGCGGGCGCCGATCCATCCGCGTGGTGCTCTCATGCTGATTTGATTTTGAAAGACCACCCGATGCAAGATAGTGCGTTACTTTCCGCTCTAAATCGCGCCCTAAGGGGTCCTGCTGCGCATTGGCTTTCACAAATGGTGCGCGGTGGAAAGCTTACCTGGCCAACGTTTAAGGAACAATTTCTTTCGCGTTTTGGTGGCAGAGAGACAGCCGCTTCGGCGTTAATAAGGATATCCAGAGAACGACCGTCGGAGACTGAATCCCCGGGAGCGTACGGTAGTCGCCTCCGCTCCATGCTGCAGATGAAGTTGCAAGATCTAACGATGCCCGAAGTGATCAATGCCCTCGCCCTTTACATGCTGAGTTCACAAGATCGACGCTTTCGGCGACTAACGCTCGCGAATAATATCAGGACGGAGGACCAATTTCATGATGAAATGAGGATTCTCCCTTACAACGATCAGCCGACATTTTCGCCAAGAAATTCACTAACGGAACCTGAAGCTAAACGAAGCAGGCTATCAGTTCCTCGGATTAAGTGCTACCGCTGTGGTGCTCTCGGACATAGGAGAACGGAGTGTCGCCTGCAAATACAAACGGGGAAGGAGCAGGATATACGAAACCCGAAGGAAAAACGACCAGCCGCATCGTCGAAGGTGACCTGCTTCAAATGCCACGAGGAGGGACATATCGCGCCTAATTGCCCATCATCGCGGAAAAGAAACTACGATTCCATTGACGAACGCCGGATCGACTCCTGTGTAGTGGAAGCTCCGGCTGGTAGATTAAGCCATCTGGGTGAGTCGTATCCATTTTACTTTGATTCTGGGGCCGAGTGTTCGTTAATCAAAGAGTCCCTAGCCTCGAAATTTTCGGGTAAAAGAATAACCGATGTGGTAGTGATGCGGGGAATCGGGAATACTTGTATTAAGAGTACACTTCAGATTTTGTCCACTGTTTGTATTAACGGTCTTACATTGGAGATAGTTTTTCATGTCCTTGCCGACGATTACCTAAAATACGACATCATGATTGGTCGCGAGATTTTGAGCCAGGGATTCGACGTAAATATCACGCAAAATAGCCTCGTTATTTGTAAAACAAAGGTCGTTAACGCTTGTGGTAAAGTCGCGGAAGATGCGGTCAACATTAACGAGGTTGACACTGATGTGATCGGTAACGACAAAGATCGATTAATCTCTGTTCTCGAAAAATTTAAAGAATCATTCATTACGGGTTTCCCGCGTACTCGCGTCAGTACGGGTCAGTTGGAAATACGGCTAATTGATCCCAACGTCACCGTGCAGAGAAGCCCTTACAGGCTTAGCGAGGAAGAGCGAAGAATAGTACGCGAGAGAATAGACGAATTAATGAAAGCACAAATCGTAAAACCTAGTAATTCGCCGTTCGCGAGCCCTATGATACTCGTGAAGAAGAAGGACGGCTCAGACAGATTGTGTGTAGACTTTCGAGCGCTGAATAAAAATACGGTCGCGGATCGGTATCCCTTACCCCTTATTGCTGACCAAATCGCGAGATTGCAGAGTGCGAGATACTTCATTAGCCTGGACATGGCTAGCGGATTTCATCAGATTCCCATTCATCCTAACTCGACGGAATATACTGCGTTCGTTACCCCCGACGGTCAATACGAATACGTGACGATGCCGTTTGGGTTGAAAAATGCACCAGCCGTTTTCCAGAGAGCCATTTTCAAGGCCTTAGGCGACCTCGCTTATTCGTATGTCGTTGTTTATTTGGACGACGTTCTAATAATCGCCGACTCAATAGATCAAGCTCTAGAAAGGTTGCACACTGTACTAAACACTCTCGTAAACGCCGGATTTTCTTTCAATTTCGCTAAATGTTCTTTTCTGAAAACGTCGGTACTTTATTTGGGATATGTAATTCGTAACGGAGAAGTTCGTCCAAACCCGGGAAAAATACAAGCTTTGAATTCTTTACCTGCACCGTCGACCGTCACACAGCTTAGGCAGTTTATAGGTTTGGCCTCTTACTTCCGAAAATTTATTCCTAAATTTTCACAAGTGATGAAACCCTTGTACGCACTCACTTCTAGTAACAAGCACGTAACTTGGACGGACAGGCACGAAAAGATAAGACAACAGATAATTTCCGTTCTGACCGACGCGCCGGTGTTAATGATATTTGATCCCAATCGTCCCATAGAGCTACATACCGACGCTAGTTCGGAGGGGTATGGAGCTATTTTAATGCACAAAGTCGAAAAGGAAAACAGAGTCATCGAATATTATAGTAAAAGGACCAGTCCCGCGGAATCTAGGTATCATTCGTACGAACTGGAGACACTAGCAGTAGTAAGCGCCGTCAAGCATTTCCGACACTACTTACATGGACGGAAATTCTTAGTAGTTACCGACTGTAATTCTTTGAAAGCCTCCAGCAACAAAGTAAACTTAAACGACCGGGTTTATAGGTGGTGGGCTTATTTGCAAACATTCGATTTTGACATCATGTATCGAGAGGGTAAACGAATGGCCCACGTAGATTTCTTTTCGCGAAACCCCGTAGACTTGAATCGCCGTATGATAGACAAGGTCGCAGAGAAAGAGATTAATCTGGCCGAGATCTCCGAAGATTGGCTATTAGCGGAACAACGTCGCGATCCGCAAATCTCCGAAATCGTTAATAAATTACAGAACGAAGAGCTCGCGGAAGATGTCGCGAATACCTACGAACTGCGATCCGGTACACTTTACCGTAAAATACAACGAAAGGGCAGAACCCTTTGCTTACCCATTGTTCCAAGAGGTTTTAGATGGTCCGTCATCAACCATGTGCATCAGTCAATTATGCACTTAGGATGGGATAAAACGCTCGAGAAGCTCTATGAGTATTATTGGTTCGAGGGAATGGCGAAGTACGTTCGCAAATTTGTCGAGAACTGCCATGCTTGTAGAGTTTCGAAGGCTAGTTCAGGTAAAATACAGGCTGAACTGCACCCTATACCTAAGACCGGCATACCGTGGCATACGGTGCACATGGACATAACGGGCAAGCTGAGTGGCAAGAATGACTCGAAAGAGTATGTCGTCGTCTTGATCGATGCCTTTACGAAATTCGTGCACTTACATCACACACGCAAATTGGATTCGCTTAGCGTTATCAAGGCACTTAAGTCCGCCGTGTTTTTGTTCGGTAGTCCCTGTCGGATAATAGCAGATCAGGGTAGATGTTTCACGGGCCGGGAATTTCAAGAATTCTGTGCAAGCAAACAAATCAAAGTTCATTTGATCGCGACCGGTGCAAGTAGGGCCAATGGCCAAGTAGAACGTGTTATGAGCACGTTAAAAAATATGTTCACAACGGTAGAAACGACCGGGCGTTCATGGCAAGACGCGATCGGGGAGATGCAATTGGCTTTGAATTGCACCATCAACCGCGTAACCAAATCGAGTCCTTTAGAGTTATTGATTGGTAGAGCAGCAAGACCGTATGACTTATTACTACCTGATAACATCGAGGAAAAAGAAATAGATATCTCCAGTGTAAGACAACAGGCAATAAAAGAGATGGAAACTAGTGCTAGGTATGACAAAGAGAGATTCGATAAAACCAAAGCTAAAGTAGTTAGGTTTAATCCCGGTGATTTGGTACTACGCCAAAATGAAGAAAGGAACCAGACAAAACTGGATCCAAAATTCAGGGGTCCGTTTGTAATATCGGAGGTCCTGGAAGGA